>NC_134494.1:6858688-7046188 GCF_040206685.1 Ascaphus truei
CAGGGGATAATATATATATATATATATATGTATATATCCATGGTCTCTTGATTGGCACTATCACAGTAAATAACCCCATTAAAGTGCAACGCATGCCTCCATATACCAGTTTGAAATCTATGCAGTCACAGTGTTGCTGCAAATAAACTGCATGTCAGGGCAAGCTTTTGGCAATTGCCATTTCCCTAAAATATTTGTTTTGTGGGTTTTTTTTTTGTAATTTGTATATTTTCACATTAATAGTTAGAGGGAGACTTCACTATGTGATTTCTCTTGTGTTTGAAAAGATTTGTTTTTGACTAAAGCTTTTCTCATATTAGAGCAGTTATAGGGTTCACCCCTATGTGGATTCTTTGGTGTATAACAAGATGTGATTTGCAAATAAAGCTTTTCTCACATTTGTGATTTATGCCAGAAGCTATTTCCACAATCAGAGCATTTATAAGGCTTCAACCCTGTGTGGATTTTTTGGTGTGTAACAAGATCTGATTTCTGAATTAAGCTTTTCTCACATTCAGAGCAGTTAATAGGGTCTCACCCCTCTGTGGATTCTTTGATGTTTAACAAGATTAGATGTGTGATTGAAGCTTTTAGCACATTCAGAGCAGGTATAGGGTCTCACCCCTGTGTGGATTGTTTGGTGTGTAATATGACTTGATTTATGCCAGAAGCTTTTCCCACATTCAGAGCAGTTATAGGGTCTCACCCTGTCACGGTGGACCAGAACTTATCAACACTTTTTATATTTTTGGGATTCTCGATTGAACACGACAAGAAGGCAAAATAAATTGTCATTTATTTCCTTGCTAGACAAACACACGACAGCTTCAGAATGCACTTAATAAAACACTTACTGGGATGGGGAAACAAAATAAAATGTCCTTTGCAAGAAAGCGCAAGAAATGCAGCCTCTGTTTAAAGTCCAGTTGGCTAGATCGCAAGTTGCCGATCTAATAACTCCGCCAAATAAAGGAATTTCGTAGAAGTTCGTAGGAATTCGTTCGGGAGTCACCAGGGCCAACGAATTCCGGACTTTAGGGTAAATCCTTGGTTGCGATGTTATTAACTCCTTGCGTCCTGGAACCGCTACCGCTATACTTGAACGAAATCCTGTGTAGAGCGTAGTCACATCATGAATCACACTGGGGATAGTCCGGTGGGCTCATAGGGTTCACAAGCCTATCTTTAACATGTATGCCCAATCCCCTTCATGGGAACATTTAACCCACCAATCCCTGATTTGCCCGTAGTTTGCAAAACTGGCAAAAAAGGCTTTCCGGTCTGCAAAGCGCATGTGCTCACTTGACACCCATGCGGTTTAGCATACCTGGAATACACCCCTTTCCTGGCGACCCTGGGTCTGGGGTTTGGCTCCAAGGTGCGAATGGCTCATGCTGGGTGCCGGGATCTAGCACTCCGCAACATCCCAGCCATTTTCACACCTTGGATCTCTGAGGTTTTCATCCCTCCATTTTCCCTAGACTTAGAGGCTCCCACTTAGCGGGACCTCTTTGAAATGCCGGAAGGAAAATACCCTCAGCTCATGCACCGTAGCATATTTACATGCCAAAGGATTTCTTCCCGGGCTTACAGAAAACAATTCCTGCCTGTACATTTTAAATTCACAGTACTACACACTTTATTAAAACATTACAGCACCGACAATGTTTATTCGACTAAAAACCGCACGGCTGGATGCGTGGCGGCAGCGTGGAGAAGCGTTGGGAAGCGGCTCGTTCGCGTGACGTCGGTGACGTCACAGTGACGTGCGCGCCCGGCTTCCCCGGCTTCCCCGACTCCCCTGAAGGTTTGAAATGAGGTAAGCGGGGGAGCGGGGATGCAGAGGGGCAAAGCAGGAGCCGCTAGGGGGTCGGGAAGGTATTTAAATTGCGCGCCGATTGGAGGGGGGGGAAACGGAGGGGACGCGGCTGGATGCGGCTGGCGCACTGACTATTCTCAGCACCAGCCGGAGTAAGTCCTGGTCAACCGGCGGCTTTTGCTTCAATAAACATTGTCGGTACTGTATGTTCTGGGTGTACCACAACTGTAATTTTTATAGGTAAAAGTATAAAGAAAATGTTTGTGGGAATATGCTATAAAGCACCAAATATCTGTGAGATTGAGGAAGATTGGAGAAGGCATCAAAACTGGGTCATGTTTGCATAATGGGGGATTTTAATTATCCAGACAGACTGGGGCAATGAGATTAGCGTTACAACAAAAGGAAACAGGTTTTTGGGGGTGCTTAAAGATAATTATATGACCCAAATTATTGAGGAACCAACCAGGAGAGGGGCAGTTCTGGATTTGGTCATATCAAACAATGTAGAAGTAATACCAAATATTCAAGTCCTGGAACATTTGGGTAACAGTGATCATAACATGGTCTCATTTTAAATAAATGATCACAAAACAGATTACTTGGGTTCAACTAAGACTTTAAACTTTAGAAAGGCAGATTTTAATAAACTGAGGTCTAATCTAGTAGTAATACAATGGGATAATGTTTTTGCAGGGAAAAATGTAGAAGATAAATGGGCGGTCTTTAAAACATTGTTAGAAAAGCACACTTATCAGTGTATACCCTTGGGTAATAAGTATAAAAGAAATAAGTCAAAACCAATGTGGCTAAATAAACAGGTAAAGGAGGAAATGGACAAGAAGAGGAAGGCGTTTAGATTCTTTAAGTCAGAAGGGACAGAGACATTGTATCAGAATTATAAGGAATGCAACAAAAACTGCAAAAGGGCAATCAAATTAGCAAAAATGGATAATGAAAAAAGGATTGCAATAGAAAGTAAGGTCAACCCAAAAAAGTTCTTTAAGTACCTTAATAATAAAAAAATGAGAAAAGAAAATATAGGACCCTTTCAGTGTGAGATGGGTAGGCAGGTTATTGGAGATAAGGAAAAAGCTGAGGTATTAAACAAATTCTTTGCCTCTGTGTTTACAAGGGAAGAATCAAGTTAAATAGTAGTGCTGCAGGAGGAAGCCACAACCTCCATATTAATGAACAATTGGTTAACTGACGAAGAAGTTCATAAGCGACTTGAAAAAATTAAAGTAAATAAGGCACCTGGCCCCGATGGCATACATCCAAGAGTTCTCAAGGAGTTAAGCTCAGTAATAGCAAAACCATTATATTTAATATTCAAGGACTCCATTTCCACAGGCTCAGTACCACAAGATTGGCGTAAAGCAGATGTGGTGCCTATACTTAAAAAGGGAGCTAGATCACAACCGGGAAATTACAGACCTGTAAGCCTGACTTCAATAGTAGGGAAACTACTTGAAGGTTTAATACGGGATAATATTCAGGAATACCTAATGGAAAACAAAATTATTAGTAATAGTCAGCATGGATTTATGAAGGATAGATCTTGCCAAACTAACCTTATTTGTTTCTTTGAGGAGGTAAGTAGGAATTTAGACCAGGGTAATGCAGTTGATGTGGTCTACTTACATTTTGCAAAGGCTTTTGATACGGTTTCACACATGAGGTTGGTGTACAAAATAAAGAAAATCGGACTCAGTAATAATATATGCACCTGGATTGAAAACTGGTTAAAGGACAGACAACAGAGGGTTGTCATAAATGGAACTTTTTCAGGTTGGGCTAAAGTCGTGAGTGGAGTACCTCAGGGATCGGTACTGGGACCCCTGCTTTTTAACTTATTTATTAATGACCTTGAGGTTGGGATCGAGAGCAAAGTCTCCATCTTTGCAGATGATACTAAATTGTGTAAGGTAATAGAATCAGAGCAGGTTGTAATTTCTCTTCAGAAGGACTTGGAGAGACTGGAAACGTGGGCAGGTAAATGGCAAATTAGGTTTAATACAGATAAATGTAAGGTTATGCATTTGGGATGCAAGAATAAAAAGGCGACTTACAAATTAAATGGAGATATATTGGGGGAATCCTTGATGGAGAAGGATTTAGGAGTGCTTGTAGACAGCAGGCTTAGCAATAGTGCCCAATGTCATACAGTAGCTGCAAAGGCAAACAAGATCTTATCTTGCATCAAACGGGCAATGGATGGAAGGGAAGTAAACATAATTATGCCCCTTTACAAAGCATTAGTAAGACCACACCTTGAATATGGAGTACAATTTTGGGCACCAATCCTAAGAAAAGACATTATGGAACTAGAGAGAGTGCAGAGAAGAGCCACCAAATTAATAAAGGGGATGGACATTAACTTATGAGAGGCTAGCTAAATTAGATCTATTTACATTAGAAAGGAGGCGTCTAAGAGGGGATATGATAACTACTGTATATACAAATGTAACGGGTTTTGTGCACCGGCCTGACCCCCCCAATCTCATATTGGCCCCTGTGGTCTAACCAGTCCCCATTACAGTGTGATTGTGTCTGATGGTGCACCTGTTGGCAACAGGACTCCTGAGTCTCCCGCATGATGGTGTATGGGGAGGACCCGTCCAGACAGGCAGCTGAGGGTGTGTGCGGAGTCCTACCTAGTTCCAGTGCATCGCCTCCACCTCATCAGGGTCCCTTCGGTCACTTGGGGATGGTCCTGGCGAGGAACTCCTCTGTGGTGCTCCTCTCTGTACATTCACTCCACACATGTACACGAGAGGGTTTGTGATTAAGAGCATCTTTATTGGTTGAGGTGGGCTAACTGCCCCTCGCAGTAGTTTCTCTAGCCACTCATTGTCCCTCAGTGCTTCCTTTTGAAAGGTGTAATTCTCCTTTAATAGGGATTCCCTATCCCAGCCGGGATGTCTTTACCCTGTGCCAGGTCCCTGGACACAGTCTTCCTGTTCAGCTACTATAACATAACTCTTCTAGACTATTCAGAACTCAGAACTTTTCCCATAGAACTTTCGCGACCGTGATAGCCTTCGGGTCTTTTGTGGGGAAGGCCTGTGCATAGCGGGTGTAATGGTCCGTGATGATCAGCACATTACCGATTCCTCGACTATCAGGTTCGATACACAGGAAGTCCATACACACCAGGTCCATTGGACCAGAACTCTTCAGATGGGCCACGGGAGCGGAGCTGCTCGGGTAGGCAACGTCTTGCGTTGAACGCACCGGGAACAACGGCGGCAGTGTTGTTCCACCGCTTCCCGCATCTTGGGCCAGAAAAACCGGTCTCGGACTAGCCCAAAAGTCTTCTCTACACCGAGATGCCCGTGTTCATCGTGTAGAGACTTCAACACTATATATCTCAAGTTTTGGGGTAGAACTAGTTGTCGCCTATCAGGGTGGTTATGATATTGGACTACCCTATAGAGCAAACAATTATCTATCTCGAACTTGTCCACCTCATGCATGAGTAACGCGACCAGATCTCGGGGAGCACTCTTCAATAGAGCGGGGTTCTTTCGCTGAACGGCTTGTCGGATTATACTGATCACGGGATCTCTTAATTGATAGCCCACTAAGTCTTTCCATCTTATGACTTTGTCCTGGGTTATGTTCATCCCTGCGGGGTCGCAGTAGGCAGCAGGGATCGCCTGCGACTGGCACCCTAACGAATCGGCAACTCTTAGTTCAGAGAATGCGACCTGATCATTGATGACGGCCGCTATACTACACATTGCTCGCATCCCAGGTCCAGGGATCTCTTCCCATTCATCATCGTCAGGGGTAGCACTCAATCCTGGTCGTCGTGATAGAGCATCGGCCCCAATGTTCAGAGGCCCTGGCTTGTACTTCAGGGAGAATCGGTAGTTACATAGTGTCGCCAGCCATCGGTGTCCGGCTGCATCCAATTTGGCGGAAGTATTGATGTACGTGAGGGGATTGTTATCGGTCCTTACCTCAAACGTAACACCATAGAGGTAATCATGAAGTTTCTCCGTGATCGCCCATTTGAGAGCCAGGAACTCTAACTTGTGGCCGATGCTCTATCACGACGACCAGGATTGAGTGCTACCCCTGACGATGATGAATGGGAAGAGATCCCTGGACCTGGGATGCGAGCAATGTGTAGTATAGCGGCCGTCATCAATGATCAGGTCGCATTCTCTGAATTAAGAGTTGCCGATTCGTTAGGGTGCCAGTCGCAGGCGATCCCTGCTGCCTACTGCGACCCCGCAGGGATGAACATAACCCAGGACAAAGTCATAAGATGGAAAGACTTAGTGGACTATCAATTAAGAGATCCCGTGATCAGTATAATCCGACAAGCCGTTCAGCGAAAGAACCCCGCTCTATTGAAGAGTGCTCCCCGAGATCTGGTCGCGTTACTCATGCGTGAGGTGGACAAGTTCGAGATAGATAATTGTTTGCTCTATAGGGTAGTCCAATATCATAACCACCCTGATAGGCGACAACTAGTTCTACCCCAAAACTTGAGATATATGGTGTTGAAGTCTCTACACGATGAACACGGGCATCTCGGTGTAGAGAAGACTTTTGGGCTAGTCCGAGACCGGTTTTTCTGGCCCAAGATGCGGGAAGCGGTGGAACACTGCCGCCGTTGTTCCCGGTGCGTTCAACGCAAGACGTTGCCTACCCGAGCAGCTCCCGTGGCCCATCTGAAGAGTTCTGGTCCAATGGACCTGGTGTGTATGGACTTCCTGTGTATCGAACCTGATAGTCGAGGAATCGGTAATGTGCTGATCATCACGGACCATTACACCCGCTATGCACAGGCCTTCCCCACAAAAGACTAGAAGGCTATCACGGTCGCGAAAGTTCTATGGGAAAAGTTCTGAGTTCTGAATAGTCTAGAAGAGTTATGTTATAGTAGCTGAACAGGAAGACTGTGTCCAGGGACCTGGCACAGGGTAAAGACATCCCGGCTGGGATAGGGAATCCCTATTAAAGGAGAATTACACCTTTCAAAAGGAAGCACGGAGGGACAATGAGTGGCTAGAGAAACTACTGCGAGGGGCAGTTAGCCCACCTCAACCAATAAAGATGCTCTTAATCACAAACCCTCTCGTGTACATGTGTGGAGTGAATGTACAGAGAAGAGCACCACAGAGGAGTTCCTCGCCAGGACCATCCCCAAGTGACCGAAGGGACCCTGATGATGTGGAGGCGCTGCACTGGAACTAGGTAGGACTCCGCACACTACCTCAGCTGCCTGTCTGGACGGGTCCTCCCCATACACCATCATGCGGGAGACTCAGGAGTCCTGTTGCCAACAGGTGCACCACCAGACACAATCACACTGTAATGGGGACTGGTTAGACCACAGGGGCCAATATGAGATTGGGGGGTCAGGCCGGTGCACAAAACCCGTTACATTTGGAGGCGCTGCTGAGAGAGTCCCGGGGTGCCCCACTTTGTAGTTACCGTTACCCTGTCAGTCAGCATGTCTGGGCTCACGCCCAAACAAGTGGCCGACTGGGCCGAAAAGCTAGGAGAGCTTCTGCGACACGTGGTCGCCATAGACGAGGTGCCTGCTGATGTCTCCATGTTTACTGTCTGCAGCGCAGTAAGGACATTACCTGGTCTGGCGGGCGCCCGCCTCATCAGCAAGCACTATAACATTGACCGGCAAGAGAATACCCTATTGCTAGCCACTGAACAAGCTATACTTCCTGATAGAGGCCCACGAGTAGTGTATCTACCAGAGACTTTACCGCAAGGGTGCCCTCTAATTTACCCCGGAACCGTTTCCAGTCACGTCACTTCCCTCCCCAGACATGAGGGTTGGGACGACAGAGATATGGCCGCCAGTACACCCATCTGATCAGATATATCCGTACCCAGAGTGACCTTCTCTTCTGATGCTAGGCAAGGGGCCACCAGCTGGGCCGGTAGTCCGCCCACATCACCGGTTACTAACCGGTCTGTGAACAGTTCTACCCCAACCCATAACAGGCAGCGTGCAGCGATAGCCAGTGGCTCCGACAATGATGGCTCTCTGCTAGGAGTGACAGTCCCGCAGCTTGTGGAAGCGATAACTACGTCCGCCCAAGCCCAAAATTATAGGAAATTGAAGGCGTTCTCAGGAACGGTTCCTGTCCCCACAGGCGAAGAAAGTATCGATTCTTGGAAGGAGCACACCCTCAAGGTGATCGACGAATGGCCCTGCTCTGAAACGGTCAGACGGCAGAGAATCCTGGAAAGCCTACGACCCCCAGCGGCCACCATGGTCAGTGCACAGCGTGACCAAGACCCTGATCTCTCTGCTCACCAGATGGTAGACTTGTTAGTCCAGATCTATGGCAAAGAGGAAGAGGAGAGCGAGCTGTGGTTCAAATATTACGCTCTCCGACAGAAGGAGAAGGAAGACCTGTCCGACTTCCTGCAACGCATCCAGCTGGTCCTGTGGAAATTGCGAACTTGCGGCCTCATCCTATCTTCAGAAATGGACGAATATCGGCGCAAGCAGTTCCTCCGAGGGGCCATCCCCACTCATCACATCGTGATCATGATCAGGTGCTCACTAAAGGAGGGACCTCCCCCTACCTTCATGGACATTCTGGGGATCGTAAAAGGGCATGAGGCCTATACCAAGCTGCATGCAGGCACCAAGGTCAGAGATCCTCCGGCCAGTGACACCCCGGGAGCCTCCGCTCGCCGGACCAAGACACCTGTCAAAGAGGAAGATGCGCCACCCAAGTCGCCCTCAATGAAAGGGCGGGCTTCGGGGAGATCCTCCCCCACTTACCAAAGACGACTGGACCTCAAAGACGTCGTCTGCTATACCTGTGGACAGAAAGGCCATTTCTCTAGAGTGCCCTAATGGAGTCACCCAAGAAAAGGAAACGCCCCGTAAAGGAAGCTCGGCCAGGGCTATGATCTGTCAGAGGCAGACCTCAGAAGCCAAAACCACCGAGGCCACCCCCACGCCTTCCGAAGCCCCTCCTGAGCTGAGCCCAGGCGAAGGAACTCCAGGGGGAGATGGTTACTGTCAGGTGGGCCCTTCGGCCATCGTACGTGTGGTAGTAGAGGGAGTCTATGCTGCTGCTCTATTGGACACCGGGTCTCAAGTGACCATAATATACCGGCACTTCTATGACCAGCACCTGAAGCATTGTCCCCTGCGGTCGGCGGAACATATGAAGGTGAGGGGGTTGAGCAACGAGGATTACCCTATCGATGGGATTGTGAGCGTTCAACTGGAGATACTTCAATTGAATACCGGCAAGAAACATCCCATGAATGTGGAGGCAATGGTGTGCCCAAAGCCTCAAGGACAGTGTCAGTACCCGGTCATCCTGGGGACAAATACGGATATAGTACGAGCTGAGACCAGATCTGTCAACAGTACAGGCTCTAGCTAGGCACACTGGGAAACAGGGAGAGCGTCTGCTGCCACTCTGTGCTGCGTAGGGACGGACCTAGGGATGGTCAGGTGCTGACAGGTTATTGCCAGTTCGCAGGGACGACCTAGGGGCCTGAAAGGAGTGAGGGGTTTGGAGCCGGGCTATAGCTGACCGAGTCACTTTGAGGTAGTGCTAGTTGGTAGGACGCCAGAAGGGATAGCCTGTTAAAGTGGTCAGGAATCCTGGAGAGGGTCTGCGCTAGGCTGACCAAGAGAGGTAGACGCCCCAAGTACTGCATGGCAGAGCCAGAGTACTCTAGCCCATTCCAGACACTTACCATAGGGAGCACAGACTGGGAGGAAGGAGTTACAGCAGACACTGAGAGAGTGAGCCTAGCCTGAGGTAGTGCAACATGAGTCCAGCCTAGATCAGGTACACATGTGGTGGTGCATCTGAGCAATCTTTATTGTACTGGTGTGGTGGCTGCCCCGCAGAGCGGAGCCCCATGTACGATAATTGGTACGAGAGTGTGACAACCCAAGGAATGGAGGATCCGCGTGGTGCGGAGAGACCAAAATGGCGACCAGAGGCTGATGGGGAAGGCACCCGTGGCGTGCGCCCCACTGAAGAGCAAACTGTCGCTGAGCTGTCTTTAACTAATCTGCTCTGGAGTGGAGCGAAGGCTGTGGCTGCCCCGTTTTTGTCCTGTCTGGGACACCAAGGTGCCACCCTTGAAGAGTGTGAGGACATTGTGATAACTGGGGGGGAACCCAGCGAGGAGAGCAAACAAACTGACATTTCGGGCTTAAAAGCCACCCAAAATGGCGGTTCCCGCTTGCTAGGGAGACCGCGTGGGCCAGTCGCAGAGAAAATGGCTGATTCAGAACTTGCAAAAAGCTGGCCGGGAATGGCGCGAACAGCAGAGCCCCGCCCTGATGGGGGGTATGGCGCGAAAGCTATGGCTGCGCCTTCATGGACAGTGACTCACTCGGCCCCTGTGCTGAGTCAACCGCTTAGTCTATGGGACCCTCCCCTGATTTTCACCAGGGGGAGGATGTAGCCAGGTTCCCCTTTAGTGTGGCTGACCCCCTCCTCCCTTTTGGCCAAACGCTGTGTGCGAGGGAGTGAGGGGGGGCCGGAGCGCGAGCAGAGGAATCCCTGGTAGCTAGGAACGCGAGCGGGCCGGTAGCCGTCGCTAAGGGCGCGATCGCGTTGCCACCGGCCCGGGAAGCAGGGCGCCGCCATGTTAGGGCTGTTGCACATGCGCAGTGGCAGACATAGCGCGGGAGGCCCCAGATAGCTCGCGCATGCGCGAGATGAGTCTGCCAGCCCCCAGGGTGCATAGGGGCAGAGACACCTGACGCCAGGGAGCCAATAGGGCTGAGGGATTTGCCTGGGAACAGATGGATACATTTCGCGGGGTTTTGCAGCCACGCAGGCAGTCAGGATCCGGACCAGCTAGGGGTAAGAGGTGGATGCAGGGGTCAGTGACCCTCTGCATTAGGCCAGCAGCCCCCAAGGTCCCAGTTAGGTCCTGAGTCACCTCGTAGCTTGTGGAGCTTAGGGACAGGCCCTAGATAGGGACACTGCCCCATTAATTGGTAGCTTAGTCAGGGACACAGCGCTGAATCCGTGCGGCCCTGCGAGGTGGGTTCTGGGCTCAGAACACCACCGCCGACCCTGGGACTAAGGTGATATTATCCGCGCTGGAATTCACCCAACGCAGTGTGGAGGACAACGTCGGATCGGGCGGATCTCCAGTGATATCGCGGTACCCGTGGCTGGAGCCCCGGGCAGGTAACCTACCATTCACGTGCACCAACAAGGCCTAATCACCAGACATAGTGGCTGCGCAGTCACACATATATACAGGCATTGGTGTTTGACATTTGGGAGTGTGAGACATTTGGGTGGGGGTTACTGGACACAGGGTGGGGTCACTCTGTGGGAGGTTAGCGTCCGCCGTGACGCCAAGAGGTGGTAGCGTCCGCCGTGACGCCTAGAGGTTGTAGCGTCCGCCGTGGCGCAGAGTGGTTAGCGTCCGCCGTGGCGCATAGTGGTTAGCGTCCTGTGTGACGCCACATGTGGCTCCTCTAGAGAGGAGTCATGGTTATGTAATGTGTGTGTTATTATGTTTTGCTATGCAGTAAAGCCAGTCCTGTTTTATATTTGCTCGCTTTGTGTGGTTGTTTCCTGTGAGGGCCTCCTCCCACTCCGTTGGGATCCCTCCCAGGTGGAGGCGTTGCACCCAGAGATGTATAACATGCATGTACCCCAGGTTCCCCAAGCGGAGGCTTAGGCTCCTGAGAGCCACACAGGTTGCACAGCAGGTAGTAGCGGTTGTATTCATAGGGAATACCCGTTACACAAATATATTCAGGGACAATACAAGGAGCTTTCAAAAGAACAATTCATCCCACGGACAGTACAAAGGACTCGGGCCATCCCTTAAGGTTGGAGGAAAGGAGATTTCACCAGCAACAAAGGAAAGGGTTCTTTACAGTAAGGGCAGTTAAAATGTGGAATTCATTACCCATGGAGACTGTGATGGCAGATACAATAGATTTGCTCAAAAAAAGGTTGGACATCTTTTTAGATGGGAAAGGTATACAGGGATATATCAAATAAGTATACATTGGAAGAATGTTGATCCAGGGATTAATCCGATTGCCAATTCTTGGAGTCAGGAAGAAATTAATTTTTCCCCTTAAGTGGGGTTTGTTGTTTGCCTTCCTCTGGATCAATAAGTAAGTATAGATATAGGATAAAGTATCTGTTGTCTAAATTTAGCATAGGTTGAACTTGATGGACCTACGTCTTTTTTCAACCTCATCTACTATGTAACTATGTCAGTAAAAGAGAAAAAACACAAGGCGCACCAAGATGAGAGATGTAAATTGTATTACCAAAAAATAAAATAGTAAAAACGTACATATAAAATTTCTTTAATGATCCCCGATTCTGACGATGCCCTGCTCCTGTGATAAAAAAACGTCAGAATCGGGGATCATTAAAGAAATTTTATATGTAAGTTTTTACTATTTTATTTTTTGGTAATACAATTTACATCTCTCATCTTGGTGCGCCTTGTGTTTTTTCTCTTTTACTGACATTGGTATCGCCGTCGGAGTCTTCCGGTGGAAACCACATTTGGAGGTGGGGGAGACACCTCAAAACACGAGAGCAGCAAAAGAACAGAGAGGGATCAACATTCCAGGTTTAAAGAGCCAGAGCGCGGACTGAACTTTTCATTACTATGTAAATATATATGTGAGTATTTTATTTATTTACACTTGCACACCAAAAATCAGGGTGCTGGCTGCCTCCATTCGGGAGTTAGCCCGCTTCATTGAAAAGCTTTCTTGTGGGAACTCAATTTCACCTAGTTCCCAAAGCAATTGACCTACTTTCTCACGGCCATTGACTTTCTGCCTTTCAAGTTCTGCGAGCTAACAAGGTACAGATACATTGTATCGGTAAAGCACTTCAAGTCTAACCGCAAGCAACTTATTCAATTGACTTGCGGTTACGGAGTCGAGAGCTTGAAATGTATACCCATACTATACAGCAGACCTCCCATACTCGGTGCTGGCTTTGGCACTCACCACGCCATCTTGTGCCTGAAAATTAGATAGCATAGTTTACATGTATTTCTATTACAGCAGGCAGGGTATAGCCTGCAAACTGAGGTTAAGAAGGCTGGGACAGGGCAAATACAGCAGTGCAGTGAAAATACTTTCTTCCATCCCAATGCGAGTTGGGGTTAACCAGCCGGGTATAATACCTTTATCTAGGCCTGATTAACCCTCTCATCGCCACACACATCTGTGTGGATTATTTGATGTTTAACAAGATTAGATTTGCGATATAAGCTTTTATCACATTCAGAGCAGTTATAGGCTCTCACCCATGTGGATTGTTTGGTGTGTAACAAGACTTGATTTATGCCAGAAGCTTTTCCCACATTCAGAGCATTTATAAGGCTTCAACCCTGTGTGGATTATTTGGTGTGTAACAAGACTAGATTTCTGACTGAAGCTTTTCTCACATTCAGAGCAGTTATAGGGTCTCACCCCTGTGTGGATTCTTTGATGTTTAACAAGATTAGATTTGTCACTGAAGCTTTTCTCGCATTCAGAGCAGTTATAGGGTCTCACCCCTGTGTGGATTGTTTGGTGTGTAACAAGACTTGATTTATGCCTGAAGCTTTTCCCACATTCAGAGCATTTATAAGGCTTCAACCCTGTGTGGATTATTTGGTGTGTAACAAGACTAGTTTTCTGACTGAAGCTTTTCTCACATTCAGAGCAGTTATAGGGTCTCACCCCTGTGTGGATTATTTGGTGTTTAACAAGACTAGACTTCTGACTGAAGCTTTTCTCACATTCAGAGCAGTAATAGGGTGTCACCCCTGTGTGGATTCTTTGATGTTTAACAAGATCTGATTTATCAATGAAGCTTTTCCCACATTCAGAGCAGTTATAGGGTGTCACCCCTGTGTGGATTCTTTGATGTTTAATAAGATCTGATTTATCATTGAAGCTTTTCCCACATTCAGAGCAGTTATAGGGTCTGACCCCTGTGTGGATTCTTTGATGTTTAACAAGATCTGATTTATCAATGAAGCTTCTCCCACATTCAGAGCATTTATAGGGTCTCACCCCTGTGTGGATTCTTTGGTGTCTAACAAGAGCTGATTTCTTATTGAAGCTTTTCTCACATTCAGAGCAGTTATAGGATTTCTTCCCTGGCTGTATAACATGACCGCATTTTCCACTGTAGGTTTTCATTTCCTTGCTCTTTAAACCCTCTCTGTCTTGTCTGGTATTGTGGTGTCTGTAAGTTTAGTAAAATGCTGTTGATGTATAGGAATGCTCTGCCGAGTTTCTTGTAATCTTCTTCCAGTTCTCATACAGACTTATGCAATGTTGAAGTTCTTCAAACATATTTCCATTAACACCTGTAATTTATGATGTTTGGGACATTTCTTATATTGCTTCTTGTTCACAGATCAGTCATGTGCTGAAGATAATCTGTAGTGAGAAAATGTATTAATGTAACATTGCAATGCAACAAAGTACATTTGGATGAGAGACAAATATTCACCGAATTTGACCCTTATAAAATTCTACTTGTGCCAGATACTGAATCATATAATTAAAGTTACATGTTATATTAGAGTTATATTTACAATATCCTAGAGGAAGGCAAAGGAACACCCAAATGAATCATTTTACATTTAGGAACAGGGAGGAAAAAAGTAGAGCACTGCTAATAAAAATGAAAAAAGGGCCAGTAGCAAAATAATTATTTATTTATTAGGCATATGAGCCAAAAAAAAGACAGACACACTAACGTTTAAAACTCTGACGCGTTTCCCGCCGTGGAGGCGCTTTATCAAAGAGTGCTAATTGTTCTACTCACATCAGATTATATAATGGTCAGAGGTAAGTATACGCCCACAATTAGGTAAAGGTTAACAAGATATGCAATCAGCTGTACCCTCATGCAAGTTGGAGGAGCGCCCTCACCTCTGAGCATGACACCAATCCGGTGAGGTGAACCAATCTATTACAATAAACATGTAAACATATATTTAAAAGACAAGCAAAAGACTAATGTCTATACAGAAACAAAAACAATACAGTGTCCAAAGGAATCATAAATAAATGAAGAATACTAGATCAAACAATAATGTATCTTAATGTGTAAAAAATATGTATGTTTATAAAACATGATGATTATAGTTCATCAGCCCCTTAATTAAAGGAGAATGATGTAAGTGTAAGTTTAACCTGTTAAGTGTTAAACAAATAATAAAAAACAATGTATGTGTATGTATAATGAATGTGATAATAAAAAATGATGAATAATATGAAATGAGTATTTATGTGTATATATTAAGTATAAAAATGGAAAAGAAAACTTTCAATAGATGGACAATAGTCTTAAGTGTGAATAAAAAATGTGTGGACTAAAACCAAAGAAATGTATTAAAAAACCCTGATCTAACACACAGTGTATGATCTAATAGTCACCAGATGAGATAACAGAATCATATCAAAAAAATGAACAACAAATTCTATTAAGTATATAAAAAGATAAGGTAATGTATATAATAATATATGTATGATAAATTATAATATAGGGATATGTATATTGGTAGAGATATTAATCTGCCAATTTAGCTACACATGAACTAATATCATAATATGGTGACATATTTTAAAGCATGAATTCAAAGCAGTGAATGATAAGGATATATAATACAGCTATATAAACAGTTTATACAAATATAATAATTATCAATGAAACATAATAATAAAATATTTAAACAAACAGATCTAGAAAACAGATTATCAAGCAGATATATGAAAACATGTACATAAAATAAATACATGTAAGTCAATAATAAGTATAAATCACAACGAAGGTAAGAACCATTAGATATATATGATGTTATAAAAAATGCTTTAGTTCCCAATCAATATTAATGCCTGAGGGTTGCATAGTGTTTAAGCTGTAAATCCAGAACATTTCTTTTCTATTCAATATGCCCAACCTGTCTCCTCCCCTGATAGGGGCATGTATGTGGTCTATTCCAGAAAATGAGAAATTTTTAATAGTACCCTGTGGACAATTTGTAAAATGTCTTGAGACTGGGTGTGTTAGGTCTTTTTTGTTTATTGCACGGACATGTTCCATGATTCTGTTCTTTAAGGGTCGTATGGTGCGACCCACATAACCTTTCTCACACCCACATCTCAAGAGATATACAGTGTAACTAGAGTTACAATTAATGAAAGTGTGTATAATTTGCTCTTTCTTGGGATTTATACAATTGAGTTTTTTTACTTTTCTAGCAAACTTACAAATCCCGCAATGTCCACATGGGAAAAAACCTTTTGGTATAGTTGTAATGCTATTATGATTCATTTTTGAATCAAACAGACTAGGGGAGAGGAATGTGCCCAATGATTTAGCTTTCCTGAAAACCAATTTTGGCTTGTTCTCAAGAATTGGGGTCAGATCTTTATCCAACTTTAAAGTGTCTCAATGTTTATAAATGATGGAACGTATGCGATCTGACTGCCTGCTCTGTTGGGTGATAAATAATGGAGCTGTAACCTCATCTTGTTTGGATCTCTTTTTGGATAGTAATAGAAGGTCTTTTCTGTCTAAATTTTTAACCATATTATGGGCTTCTATGATGTCATGCATCTGATAACCTCTAGATGAAAATCTTGTAATGAGATCATTTGATTGTATGTCAAAAGATTCTTTAGTCGAACACAACCTTTTTAATCTTGTAAATTGCCCCTTGAGAATGCCCTTTTTGAGAGATTTAGAATGATTACTGTCCGCTCTGAGGTAGGAATTTCGTGCATTGGATTTCCTATAGATATCAGTTTGGATGTCACCCCGCATATCGACATACAGCATTAGGTCCAAGTAATAAATGTGGTTAATATTTTCCTGATAAGTGAAATGTAAATTCTGATCATTGGTGTTAAGTGAGTGCATGAAAGTGTGGAGTGAAGTGAGGTCACCATCCCAGATAAATAGAAGATCATCTATATATCGTTTGTAGAATTTTATTTGGTGTCTAAAGGTATTTTTGTCACTAAGAATAAAATCAGACTCCCACAACCCCATAAAAAGATTCGCATATGAGGGTGCAAAAGAAGTGCCCATAGCAGTGCCTCGAATTTGTAAATAAAATTGTGAATCAAAAGAAAAATAATTGTGCGTGAGTAAAAACGTGATAGAGTCTAATAAAAACGTGCAAAGTGCTGGTGATAAGTGGGAAAGTGTGAGAAAATGCTGTATGGCGAAAATGCCCTGTTCATGTTTGATAATGTTGTAGAGTGAGGTAACGTCCATAGTTACCCATCTGTAACTCTCCCGCCACTGTACTTTGTTAAGATCAAAAATCAATTGATTAGAGTCTTTTAGAAAAGATGGCAATGACTGTACAATGGGTTGCAAATAAGCATCTATAAAGCGGGAGAGCCCATCTCCCAAAGATCCAATGCTTGCCACAATGGGACGTCCCGGAGGATTTGTGAGAGACTTATGGATCTTTGGGAGATGGTGAAAGATGGGAACTATGGGGTTAGGGGTGCATAAAAATGCAAATTCCTTTTTACTAAGCACGTAAAGTTCTCTACCCAGTTCCAGTAAATCATCCAACGCATGAGAGAAATTGGTGGTGGGGTCTGAGGGTAATTTTCTATAGGCTTGATGATCAGACAATTGTCTTAATGCCTCCAATCTATAACTATCTGCAGATTGTACAACAATCGCACCACCCTTGTCTGCATTTTTGATCACTATGGTTTTGTCTTGTTTTAAAGTTTGTAATTCTTGCAGTTCAATGGCTGTGAGATTGCTGCAACGGAAAGAGTCATGTTTACAGTTATCTGCCAAGATCCTCAGATCCTTTTCCACCAATTTCTCAAATGTGGTAATGAATGCACTCTTAGAGCCATAGGGACAAAAGGTGGATTTCTTCCTAAAGGTAGTGTGTTCGAAACTAAGAAAATCAGAAAGAGACACCTCTTCTCCTGTATCCTCCATTTCCTGTTCTAAGCGCAAGTCTTCTAAGTCAGAGATCACACACAATTCTTTAAATGAAAAATCAGAGCAGACTGGTTCTATTAAATCATCTTCCCCATTGGCTAGGGACATCTCAGCTGCATCATATATGGGTACAATATTTCCAGACCTGTTGGCAAAGAATTTTTTTAAAGTCAATTTACGGGTAAATCGCTGTAGGTCAATATAAGTATCAAAGAGGTTGAAGTCACTTTGAGGGGCAAAATTCAACCCTCGATTAAGTAGGGATAATTGTCCTGTAGATAATGTCTTTTGTGAGATGTTAATGACATTACAATTTTCAGATGTTAAGAATATTTTTTCCTCTTTGTTGCCCCTCTTCCTCTTTGACCTCCTTGTCCTTGATAGTTTTTTGATTCCTGTGGTTTGTTAGGATGGGAGAAGTAACCCGATGTGCCAGGCATAGGCGTATCCCGTGATGTATGACCCGAGGAACTGTTTCCTCTCCATGTATCTGATGTAATATCAAAGGATACTGATGGATATTTTGTCTCATTTTCAGAAGTGTCAGACTCATAACTGGAGGTATCTGCATATTTGGATTTTAAGATTGATTTCTTTGGTGTACTAGATGTCTTGTCTCTATGTGCCTGTGCGTGTGCAGGGGTTCTAGATCTACCTCTATTGGTGTTAGAGTTCCCAGGTCTTTCCCAGGTGTATACCTGGTTTCTCTCATAGTCTAAGCGGTCCCGGTCGAATTTGGACTGCTTTTTTTCCATGATTGTATCTTCAATAGCTTCTATATTGGACAACAAAGTTTTGTCATTATTTGAAAAATGTTCCATTTTTTCATATGTTTTGAGCTTATTTTGTAGAGACTTTATCTCAGTACCCAATGAAACCCTCTCAGACATCTTGTGTTCGATAATTAGACTCATGAGTTTGAATGAGCAATCATTTAATGTAGTTTTCCATTTTTCCTCAAATTCTCTACTGCTAAAGCCAAAAGTGAGTGCCTTTTTTATTCTCAGTCCCCTTGGGATTCTTTTGGCTTTAGTGTAGTTCTCTAGGGTGGTGATATCCCACCATAGCCTGATGTTATCTGATAATAATTTCTCTAATTTGAGGAAATGTGCTGTTAAGTCTGAATTTTCTTCACATACAAATTCAATCGAATTGTCAAACACATATTCAGCTCTCTTAATCCTCCTAGTATTGTCATAGCAAGTCTGCACATAAAGATTGCTTTGAGTATCTTCATTTTCAGATTGTTCTATATCCTCCATGATAGCCAAGAACAAAAGCTTAGTGTAAGTATATGATTGAGGTCTAAAAAAGGGTTATGGTGTGTGATTTACAGCCTTAATATAAAAATAAGATATCAAAAAAACTATGTCTAACCAGTCCTATAGAAAAAATATATAAATAATATATAAATGTCTTGTTAGTGTGAGCTACCAACCAATTGAACAGTCCATAGGTAGAAAGTAGGGGTAGCTACCCCCCGGTGATGCTCTCAACAAACAAGAAAGTCCATAAAAGAAGAAAAACATATGTCCATAAAACGGTATAATGCAAAATAAATATTATGTGGATAATGGAGTCCAGTGGGTGAGCCGATGGTGTGTGCCTGCCTGGAAACCCCCACCTCACCTGTATGCTGCCGTAGGAGAAGTCTCGCCACGCCGATGGAAAACACTCACCCCACCGGTTGCTGTAAATTGAGTTAGGTAACCTCCTCAGCCGAGAATGTGGTAACCCGGTGAAATGGGGACTGGCTGCTGGGAATGGAGATCCGTGTACAGGGTCTCCCGCCGTCTCCCCCGGGTACCTGATCGATGTTCTCCGAGTTGTCGGGTCGTGGCTGTCGGTGGGGTTAGTGCTGGCTGCTGGCAGTGAAGACCGGACAGGACACTCCACTCCTACGTCGGATGTCCGTCCGCGATGTTGATTCCCGGAGCAGGTGAGGGGAATGGTGACCGGCTGCACACTGGCAAAAGCCCCGGATCTCTGCAGCTAGAAGAGGAAATCCTCTTGGTGTAGACAGCTGCTATGTGTCGTAGATACCGGCGTGCTGCAATACTAAGGTGAAAAATCAGGAACAGGGAGGAAAAAAGTAGAGCACTGCTAATAAAAATGAAAAAAGGGCCAGTAGCAAAATAATTATTTATTTATTAGGCATATGAGCCAAAAAAAAGACAGACACACTAACGTTTAAAACTCTGACGCGTTTCCCGCCGTGGAGGCGCTTTATCAAAGAGTGCTAATTGTTCTACTCACATCAGATTATATAATGGTCAGAGGTAAGTATACGCCCACAATTAGGTAAAGGTTAACAAGATATGCAATCAGCTGTACCCTCATGCAAGTTGGAGGAGCGCCCTCACCTCTGAGCATGACACCAATCCGGTGAGGTGAACCAATCTATTACAATAAACATGTAAACATATATTTAAAAGACAAGCAAAAGACTAATGTCTATACAGAAACAAAAACAATACAGTGTCCAAAGGAATCATAAATAAATGAAGAATACTAGATCAAACAATAATGTATCTTAATGTGTAAAAAATATGTATGTTTATAAAACATGATGATTATAGTTCATCAGCCCCTTAATTAAAGGAGAATGATGTAAGTGTAAGTTTAACCTGTTAAGTGTTAAAAAAATAATAAAAAACAATGTATGTGTATGTATAATGAATGTGATAATAAAAAATGATGAATAATATGAAATGAGTATTTATGTGTATATATTAAGTATAAAAATGGAAAAGAAAACTTTCAATAGATGGACAATAGTCTTAAGTGTGAATAAAAAATGTGTGAACTAAAACCAAAGAAATGTATTAAAAAACCCTGATCTAACACATAGTGTATGATCTAATAGTCACCAGATGAGATAACAGAATCATATCAAAAAAATGAACAACAAATTCTATTAAGTATATAAAAAGATAAGGTAATGTATATAATAATATATGTATGATAAATTATAATATAGGGATATGTATATTGGTAGAGATATTAATCTGCCAATTTAGCTACACATGAACTAATATCATAATATGGTGACATATTTTAAAGCATGAATTCAAAGCAGTGAATGATAAGGATATATAATACAGCTATATAAACAGTTTATACAAATATAATAATTATCAATGAAACATAATAATAAAATATTTAAACAAACAGATCTAGAAAACAGATTATCAAGCAGATATATGAAAACATGTACATAAAATAAATACATGTAAGTCAATAATAAGTATAAATCACAACGAAGGTAAGAACCATTAGATATATATGATGTTATAAAAAATGCTTTAGTTCCCAATCAATATTAATGCCTGAGGGTTGCATAGTGTTTAAGCTGTAAATCCAGAACATTTCTTTTCTATTCAATATGCCCAACCTGTCTCCTCCCCTGATAGGGGCATGTATGTGGTCTATTCCAGAAAATGAGAAATTTTTAATAGTACCCTGTGGACAATTTGTAAAATGTCTTGAGACTGGGTGTGTTAGGTCTTTTTTGTATATTGCACGGACATGTTCCATGATTCTGTTCTTTAAGGGTCGTATGGTGCGACCCACATAACCTTTCTCACACCCACATCTCAAGAGATATACAGTGTAACTAGAGTTACAATTAATGAAAGTGTGTATAATTTGCTCTTTCTTGGGATTTATACAATTGAGTTGGGGTTAACCAGCCGGGTATAATACCTTTATCTAGGCCTGATTAACCCTCTCATCGCCACACACATCTGTGTGGATTATTTGATGTTTAACAAGATTAGATTTGCGATTTAAGCTTTTATCACATTCAGAGCAGTTATAGGCTCTCACCCATGTGGATTGTTTGGTGTGTAACAAGACTTGATTTATGCCAGAAGCTTTTCCCACATTCAGAGCATTTATAAGGCTTCAACCCTGTGTGGATTATTTGGTGTGTAACAAGACTAGATTTCTGACTGAAGCTTTTCTCACATTCAGAGCAGTTATAGGGTCTCACCCCTGTGTGGATTCTTTGATGTTTAACAAGATTAGATTTGTCACTGAAGCTTTTCTCGCATTCAGAGCAGTTATAGGGTCTCACCCCTGTGTGGATTGTTTGGTGTGTAACAAGACTTGATTTATGCCTGAAGCTTTTCCCACATTCAGAGCATTTATAAGGCTTCAACCCTGTGTGGATTATTTGGTGTGTAACAAGACTAGTTTTCTGACTGAAGCTTTTCTCACATTCAGAGCAGTTATAGGGTCTCACCCCTGTGTGGATTATTTGGTGTTTAACAAGACTAGACTTCTGACTGAAGCTTTTCTCACATTCAGAGCAGTAATAGGGTGTCACCCCTGTGTGGATTCTTTGATGTTTAACAAGATCTGATTTATCAATGAAGCTTTTCCCACATTCAGAGCAGTTATAGGGTGTCACCCCTGTGTGGATTCTTTGATGTTTAATAAGATCTGATTTATCATTGAAGCTTTTCCCACATTCAGAGCAGTTATAGGGTCTGACCCCTGTGTGGATTCTTTGATGTTTAACAAGATCTGATTTATCAATGAAGCTTCTCCCACATTCAGAGCATTTATAGGGTCTCACCCCTGTGTGGATTCTTTGGTGTCTAACAAGAGCTGATTTCTTATTGAAGCTTTTCTCACATTCAGAGCAGTTATAGGATTTCTTCCCTGTATGGATTATTTGCTGTATAACATGACCGCATTTTCCACTGTAGGTTTTCATTTCCTTGCTCTTTAAACCCTCTCTGTCTTGCCTGGTATTGTGGTGTCTGTAAGTTTAGTAAAATGCTGTTGATGTATAGGAATGCTCTGCCGAGTTTCTTGTAATCTTCTTCCAGTTCTCATACAGACTTATGCAATGTTGAAGTTCTTCAAACATATTTCCATTAACACCTGTAATTTATGATGTTTGGGACATTTCTTATATTGCTTCTTGTTCACAGATCAGTCATGTGCTGAAGATAATCTGTAGTGAGAAAATGTATTAATGTAACATTGCAATGCAACAAAGTACATTTGGATGAGAGACAAATATTCACCGAATTTGACCCTTATAAAATTCTACTTGTGCCAGATACTGAATCATATAATTAAAGTTACATGTTATATTAGAGTTATATTTACAATATCCTAGAGGAAGGCAAAGGAACACCCAAATGAATCATTTTACATTTATGTCTCATAAGTGGAAACAAATATTTTCTCTACTGTTGCACCAAGTCCCAAAAATTACCGGGTAACCGAAAAAAAAAAATACCCGTCAAGGTAGTTGCGACTTACCTGCAGCCAGCACCGGAGGGTGTGGGGACTGCGGCGGAATCCTGGTTGCAGTGGGAGTAACTGAAGACATCCATCAGGTGGTGGCAGCAGAGGACGTGACTGCTCCCGCGGCTGAAGACATCCTTCACAGTGTGAGATGGGTAGGCAGATTATTGGAGATAAGGAAAAAGCTGAGGTATTAAACAAATTCTTTGCCTCTGTGTTTACCAGGGAAGAATCAAGTTCAATAGTAGTGACACAGGAGGAAGCCACAACCTCCATATTAATGAACCATTGGTTAACTGAGGAAGAAGTTCATAAGCGACTTGAAAAAATTAAAGTAAATAAGGCACCTGGCCCCGATGGCATACATCCAAGAGTTCTCAAGGAGTTAAGCTCAGTAATAGCCAAACCATTATATTTAATATTCAGGGACTCCATTTCCACAGGCTCGATACCACAAGATTGGCGTAAAGCAGATGTGGTGCCTATATTTAAAAAGGGAGCTAGATCACACCGGGGAATTACAGACCTGTAAGCCTGTCTTCAATAGTAGGGAAACTACTTGAAGGTTTAATACGGGATAATATTCAGGAATACCTAATGGAAAACAAAATTATTAGTAATAGTCAGCATGGATTTATGAAGGATAGATCTTGCAAAACTAACCTTATTTGTTTCTTTGAGGAGGTAAGTAGGAATTTAGACCAGGGTAATGCAGTTGATGTGGTCTACTTAGATTTTGCAAAGGCTTTTGATACGGTTTCACACAAGAGGTTGATGTACAAAATAAAGAAAATTGGACAGCAGGCTTAGCAATAGTGCCCAAAGTCATGCAGTAGCTGCAAAGGCAAACAAGATCTTATCTTGCATCAAACAGGCAATGAATGGAAGGGAAGTAAACATAATTATGCCCCTTTACAAAAGCATTAGTAAGACCACACCTTGAATATGGAGTACAATTTTGGGCACCAATCCTAAGAAAAGACATTATGGAACTAGAGAGAGTGCAGAGAAGAGACACCAAATTAATAAAGGGTATGGACAATCTAACTTATGAGGAGAGGCTAGCTAAATTAGATTTATTTGCATTAGAAAAGAGGCATCTAAGAGGGGATATAATAACTATATACAAATATATTCGGGGACAATACAAGGAGTTTTCAAAAGAACTATTCATCTCACGGGCAGTACAAAGGACTCGAGGCCATCCCTTAAGGTTGGAGGAAAGGAGATTTCACCAGTAACAAAGGAAAGGGTTCTTTACAGTAAGGGCAGTTAACATGTGGAATTCATTACCCATGGAGACTGTGATGGCAGATACAATAGATTTGTTCAAAAAAAGATTGGACATCTTTTTAGATGGGAGAGGTATACAGGGATATACCAAATAAGAAAGAAAAACACAAGAGCGCACCAAAATTGAGATATAAAGTGTAATACAAGCAGATAAAAAATAGTAAACACTTACATGGATAAAAACTTTAATGATCCTGATCTCGATCGTGACTTCTAAGGTCAGGCATCAAATGGGGTGACAGGGGGTAATTTCAGTTCTTAGAAACTAGTCCCGCGCGCTGGGACTGTGTCTCTGGCTATGCTGCGTGTTCAGACCTCCACGAGTGTCGGCGTGCTGGTCCGCGTGACGCGCATGCGCGGCGAATGAAGCCCCCAAAAGTAGTCCCGAAGATGCCAGTCCGTTTTCCGTTTACTGATCGCGATCAATAAAAAACACTTGTGTGAAGACTGGCTATGAGTGGATTACAAGCCAGCAAAACCCTTCGCGACGCGTTTCGTATACAAAAGTATACTTCCTCAGGCGATATCAGGGGCACCTGTTTGGGGTCCTTTATATATCTGTCTGCATTCGTCATTGGTTAATACCAATGACCAGGCATCCAATTAGGTCTGGTTAGAAAAGGGGATGGGTTAAATTCACAAATCCTCCCCTTTGATGTTTAACAAGGTAAACATAGGACTAATCATAAATTAGTATGGTGGCACTTGGAGCAATAAAATAAATAATTAAAACAAAAGTGCCACTCACTAGTAGAGATATATAAAGTGAAACATACAGGTTGCCCCTTATAAACAAGTGTAACATATAAAAAATATATTTGTTAATATACAAATAAAACATTGTGCAATCACATACAAATACAACACATAATAAACATTAAAAATATGTTAAAAAGGAATAAGTATAGTAGGAGAAATAAGGGGGGAAAAGGGAAAAAAGGGAAGAAAAGGAAAATGTATAATTAAAAAAAGAGGGGAAAGGGGAAAAAACCTATGAAATAAAGTTGAATAAAATACTTAAAAGGGGAATAAACCTCAATTATGAGAGGTAATCTAAATTAATGATTAATAATGCGAAAAACTGTAAAGCAAACAATACCACTTATATGATTACCGCAAGAAGGGAGTCAATTCTACGTAATCATTCAACCCCCCGGGGTATTTAGTTTGGAGTGTATAAATCCAAAATTGTTCTCTCCTTGCGATATGTAAGTCCCTGTCACCAGCTCTAATGGTGGTAGTTATGTGTTCGATAACCATGTATTTAACCCCTATTGTACTGCATTGATGAAAATCTTTGAAATGGGACAACAAATGCGTAAGTGGTTTACCAGAGGCCAATAGTTTAGGAATGTTAACAATATTTCTGAGATGTTCCATCACACGTATCTTCAGATGGCGTTTAGTGCAACCTATATATTGTAGTCCACATCCACATTGTAAGATGTATATAACGTATGTGGATAGACAATCAATATAGTTTTTAATATCATATTCGTGATCTGTCGTTTTGGACTTGAAATAATCTTGTGTTAACATTCTGGGACAAATTTTTACATCTTTTACATCTATGATCACCCTTTAACCCCAACAAATCTCTGAGATCCCTTTTATTGTTAGGGACACTGCCCTTAAGAAGGCTCGGGGCTAATATGGTTGTAAGATTATTGCTTTTTGTAAAGACAATACGTGGTCTTTTGGGTAAAAATTTGGTCAAAATAGGATCCAAATGTAGGATGTACCAGTATTTGTTAAGAATATGTTTTATCTTGCTATGTGACCTATTAAATTTGGTGACAAAATACGGTGTCTTATTTCCTTTATTTGTTTTGTATTTTTTCTTATCAATATGTTTTTTTGGCTTTACAGTTTGTGGTACAATGTTAGGTGGAATGCTATCGCTAACAATGGTATTATCCATTGGTTGGGTAGATATATCCAAACTCCCATTACTAGCAACACTTTGATCATGCACTGACTTGTTGCTCCTAGGGCAAATCAATTTATCCCTATTAGTGTGCAATGCCTTGTTAAATGCTTTAATAACAATAGTCCTATCATAGCCCTTTTGTAGGAATCGTTCTACAAGTATCTGAGATTGAGATTTAAATGTCTCTAAATCAGCACAATTGCGCCTAATTCGCAAGAACTGACTATAGGGGATATTGTTAATGCATCTTTTTTCATGACCACTTGCAGGATGCAGAAAGGAATTCACATTTGTACTTTTAAAATGAGTTTTGGTATATAACTTGTTATCAGTAACATATACAGGTAAACCCCGTTATAACGCGCCTCGTTATACCGCGAAATGGTTATAACGCGGTTTTCCCGTGGCTCCCGTTTAAAAAAAAAAAAAAAAAAAATTTAAATAAAATTTTTTTTTTGAACACTGCACACACTCCCAGCACACACTCTACACTGCACACACTGCACACACTGCACACACTGCACACACTCCCACTGCACACTGCACACACCACACACTCCCAGCAATCACTGCACACACACTCACTGCCCACACTCTCACAATACAAGTCATGCAATAGCAGTTTTCTCTTGATGGAATACAGCTGAACGACATGTATGGTTTTTTTTAAATAAAGAAACAATCCAAAACTGAAAGTATTGCATGCAAAAAAAAGTGTTTACAAATAATTACAATAGTGTGTTTCTATAGGACAAAGAGATTATAAATGACACGCTTACTATGAAATTGAATTATGCATACAAACTGGTGCCACACACCACTCTCCCACTATACACATTGTGCTTGCACAGCCTTATACTGGCATTTTGTTTGCATCTTGCCAAAGACTTTAGAAAAGGTCTACGTGCACAGCATTGATGTGACATTAGCCCAAATTCCTTTATCACGGAGCAACACAAGTGCAAAGACAGATCTTGTCCTTTTGTGTCATACAGCTAAGAACGGTTATACATGAGCAAACCTGACAGATATCCAACTCCTCCTATCGGAGGGGCCCAGTCGGTCAAACTCTTCCCCCCCTTCTAATAAATAATGGTAGCTGTCTGAAAAACATAACAGCTGGGCAAAACAGTCAACTAGAACATGAGTTTGTGTGGGTGCCGGGAGCGCTCCGATCACGAGTGTAAGTCCTCCCAGCCTTGAGAAAGCTTGTGCCATAGCGAAACGTACGTTGGCAAGTGACGTCATCACGTCAGAGGGGCGGGACTTACGCTCGTGATCGGAGCGCTCCCGGCACCCACACAAACTCCCTAAACAGAGAGTTTGTTTTAGCATTGAGCTTGAGACTGATTTACATTGAGCAGCAACCGTGTGTGCATTAGTGTGATCACTAAGCATTAGCTAGTGTGTATACAGCCACTGAATAGAAGCACGGTGCATGCCTTTTTATGCTACCAGCTTCTCCTGTGTTTTTATTGTTTCTAAGTATATGTAGACACTACTTGTGTACTGCAATATATTTTTTCTACCTACCTGGACCTTTGGTCACTTGTGTACAGCAGATACATCCACCTAGATATCTGCATCTAGGTACAATTCAAGTGAGTGTATGTGAGTGATTGACTGATTAATCCCTATGGTGGTCTGAAATGCTGGCCCCCCTCGCCCAGGGATTAAAGCAGCGACCTGATGATACAGACTACCCTATGACTGGTGACTTTAGTCTGTCCCCTGGGATTCCACTACAGCTAACTACTCACTGGTTTCATCTACCTATATATACGTGGTGATGTGATATATACATATATATACACCACTCATACTGATAGGCACAAGTGACTATACCTGTGACCAAATACTCACGGACACAGTCTCTAGGAGGCACTGATTACATCTGACTCTACCCTGCATATATCATCAAGGGCAGTAGTCCGCACTATACACTTGAGAACTGGCAATTTTTACTTTCGCTGCGCTTTTTTGACTGTATTGAGTCTCATTTATTTGGGCACCTAGCGTCCAACTTTATTTTATTCTGAGTTAAGACTCTAATAAATGGTTTTTATCGTGTACATATCACTTATCAACATACACACATATCCTTTGTCTAGTGTACTCTGTGCATCTGCTTGAGTGCTCTCCATTGGGGTCCCTTTCTCTTTGGGAAGTTTACAATAAGATTTTGGGTCTGATAGTAATCTAGTTGCCTCCAAGCAATAATCTGCTCTGTCTTGGAGTATAATACCTCCACCCTTATCTGCTTCCCGTACAACTGTATTGGGATCTTGTTGTAATACTTTTAACGCATGTCTTTCCTGACTGGTCAAGTTCATATTCCAATTTGTTTGGGTTGACTGTGATTGTTCAAGGGTCTTGAATTCCTTTTCCACTAGTTTGTTGAAAATATCAATATACTGTCCCCTAGAGTGATAAGGATAGAAAGTTGAATTCGGCTTAAACAGTGAGTGCTGTATTAATGTGTCATCTCCTACATTAGTTAACCCCTCGTCCATTAGGGACATTAAGTCCACCAGTTGATTTTGTTCACTGGTGGATAACGTATTAACAGTGGGGTTAATAATGTCCGGAGTTGATATTTGGCCCCCATAATCGGATACAAAATGTCTACTTAAAGTTAACTTACGATTGAATTTTTGCAGATCTATATAAAGATCAAAATTGTTAACCCTTCATGTGGGGGCAAATGAGAGTCCTTTCCCCAAGACATTCATTAAAGTATGATCTATTTGAAAATGGGATAAGTTAAAGATGCCCTTTGATTTTAGTGTTAGGTCATCTGGACAATTTTTGGTGGGGAGAGTTGTTGGTCTATCTCTTTGTCCCCTCCCTCTATTTCCTCTCCTGAATCCTGTCTTTTCCTTGCAATCTTTTGGGGGACTCCTAACAGAGGTGGATGGTTGGAATCCCAAGTGGATATTGATTTTCTCATTTTTTCCAGCCTGTTTAAAAAATCCTCATTTTCTGTTTCTTCCTTTCTATCCTTCAATACTTCAAATTTATTGTATAAAGGGATATTAGGTGTTCCCGTTTCTTGTCCTCTATAGGTATTAGGATGTTTTTTAGGGGCATTAGTGTGTTTCCTATTGTGTGGTGTATGTTGTTTATTATGCCTCTTATTCTGTTTGGAATAATGGGGAATCCACTGTTGTTTTTTATGAATGTTTGGATCCCATCCAGAGGGTTCTATATTATCATTCCTTTGATATTTGGATGGGAGTCTGGTATGTTTCTCATGTGTAGGTCTAGCATGAAAATTAGGGTCTCTTGGTGTCCTTGGGATATTGATATTAATTTTGGGATTAGTATGTTTAGTTTGTGCTACCCCCTTTGGATGATTTGGAACTAAAGCATTGGGTTCATCAGTGTCATGTGTAGCAGGGTCCCCATCTGTAGCGGTTTCCTTTACTGTGTCCCAACATCTTTGAATATTAAGAGCATAATCTCTCTTATCCCTAAGAATTTTTTTGTTCTTATTGATTAAGATTTGATTCTCTGATCTCCTCAATTTAATATTCATATCTTTGGTCAGTTGCGGTAGTTTGTCTAGACAGGGAACTTCAAGAATCTCATTTTTACCTTTGGTTATTTTGCTATCTACTTCGATTATTTCTTTTTTCCTTTCTAAAATTAATAATCGCATTAATTCCAAAGAAAAATGAGCCTGGATTCTTTCCCATTCTTTGACAAACTCTGGACTGTCCGTATTATAAGTTGAGGGTTTGAGGACTCTCAGTCCTCTAGGTATACGACCCACCCTTATATATTCTTCTAATGTGGCCATTTCTAACCAAGACTTAGTCTCTTTCTCCAATAGTTTGTGCAACTCATTCATAAGAGAAGGCAGACTAGGAGTTATTACCTCTTCTATTGGTGTGTCTGAAAACATCTTACTGAACAGTTCTGGTTTGTTAAACCTATTTTTGAGACAGTCTAGAAAATGGCTAGTATTAGATTCAGCCATGATCCGTCCGTATAGGGAAGGTGAAAGGGGTGGGGAAGAGTAAGGAAGGGGGGAAGGGAGGGGTAAGGGAGAAGGAAAAAAGGATAAAGAGGTGGGGAGAGTAGGAGGAGGGAAGGGAGGAAAAGGTGGACGAAACATTAGGACAATACAACAATATTAATGCACAAGTGAAATACAGAACCCAATACAACAATAATATGTTAATTGGACAATTAATCATAAGAGTCTAATAGCTGCTGCGTGACTGTGAGGGAAAAAAAGACAATACAGTGTGGCTCAACAAGTGGGTCACACAGATTACCAGTGTAGAAAAGTGTCCAGTCCGCGCTCTTGCGCTTTATGGATTTGGAATGATGATTCCTCTCTAATCTTTTGCTGCTCTTAATGTTGAAGGCGTCTTCCCCCACTACATGGGAAGGATGTTGATCCAGGGATTAATCCGATTGTCAATTCTTGGAGTCAGGAAGGAATTTATTTTTCCCCTTATGAGATATCATTGGATGATATGACACTGTGGTTTTTTGTTTGCCTTCCTCTGGATCAATAAGAATGTATAGATATAGGATAAAGTATCTGTTGTCTAAATTTAGCATAGGTTGAACTTGATGGACCTATGTCTTTTTTCAACCTCATCTACTATGTAACTATATGTAACTATGTAACTTAGACTGGTGGTGGCTGTGAGAGTCTCTGGTAGATTGTTCCAGTATTGGGTTGCACGGTAAGAGAAGGAGGAGCTGGATACTTTTCTGAACATTGGGACCATGAACAGTCTTTTAGAGTAAGATCTCAGATAAGTGCTGCATGTGGTAGGGGTGAGGAGCTTGTTCAACTAGGTGGGTAGCTTGCCCAGAAAGTATTTGAATGCAAGAAAGGAAAGATGAACTTTGCTCCTAGACTCAAGTGATGACCAATCCAGTTCTTTGAGCATTTCGCAGTGATGTGTGCTGTAGTTGCATTGGAGAACAAAACGGCATATTGAATTGTAGAGGGTGTCAAGTTTGCTATGGTGGGTTTGGGGTGCCGAGGCATTACTATTTCCCCATAGTCGATAATTGGCACTAGCATCTGCTGTGCAATACGCTTTCTGACCAGAAGACTTAGGGAGGATTTGTTCCTGTAAAGTACACCTAGTTTGGCATAGGTTTTGGATGTCAGGGTATCAATGTGCATCCCGAATGTTAAATGAGAGTCAAACCATATGCCCAAGTATTTAAAACTAGTAACAGGAGTTAGGGTGGGTTTTGTGTTGGTTCTGATCTGGAGCTCAGACATTGGAAGCTTTAAAAATGTAGCTTTGTTCCAAAATACCATTGTTTCAGCCTTGCCAGTGTTTAAAAACAGTTTGTTGGACTTCTGGTATGGCGCCAGGGCTGTGAGGACGCACTGAGAGGAGCTCCGCTGGTCCGACGGGGAGAGCCGCAGTAACCGCGAACCGATAGCCGGCAAAACTCATCCACAATTTAAAGAGACAAGCGCCTCAACAAGCGGAGGCACCTGCATGGAGAAATATCTCTCCAAAACTGCACAGATGGCCCCAAAACAGCAACAGCAGCAGCGCCAGGACAAGGCAGAGAGAAGGAGAGAGACACCTAAAATGGCCAACAGCCACGAGGCTCATGCAGGGGAATCAAGCCAGACTGGGGAAGCAGTCAACCAGGCATGTTGTCTGAGAGTATTGCTAAAGCTGTAGCAAGAGAAATTCTCCCACAATTAGACAAAAAATTGACAAAATAAAAACATCCATAGATGAGGTGAAAAATTAGCTGACAGCTCATACCTCAAGAGTGGAGGAGGCTGAAGCTAGAATCAGCAATGTGGAAGAAAAACTGTATATTGGAGGAAAAAGTTGATGACCTTGAAAACCGGTCTAGACTAAATAACATTAGACTGATAGGAGTGCCTGAATCAGTAAAACAGTACCAACTTAGAGTTCTGCGAAAAATAGATCCCAGAGCACCTTGGGCTATCTGCAGACCACGCAATAAAGATTGAGAAAGCACACAGAATGGGTGCTGCAAGGCAATATCAAGACACTAAACCTAGACCGATAATAGCAAAGATTCTCAACTTTAATGACAAAGTCAAAATTATTAAAGCCTTCAAAGAAATGGACCAATTGACATTTGAGAACAAGCGAATTATGATTTTCCAGGACTATTCGGCAATGGTCTCACAAAAGAGGAGTGAATTCAGCAGGGTATGCACCACCTTTTACAAGCAAAAACAGAAATTTGCGCTGATATATCCAGCAACCCTAAAAATTTACACCGACACAGAAGTGAAAACCTTCACCTCCCATGACCAGGCGGAAAAGTACGTGGCAAAGATGAAAGCTACCAGGAGCGCAGAGGAGGATCGAAACGCTGCAAGAGAGGATGAACGCTGAAGGAGACGTAGGCAGAGTCCAGAAACACATTTCGTCTGAAAGAGACTGAATTAAGACAGTTGTCCCTTTGTTGCCTTAAAAATAAAAAAATAAAAGTGGATGTATGCGGGTGTGTATGGATACAGGTATGTGTGTGAGTAGGAGCGTATATGAACAAGTGTAAGGTGCATGACTGTACATAGGTATGCGTATGGATATCTGAGTGTATATCTGGCCTTGAGTACAGACATGTATATATACATGGGATCATACCCCACAGGGCTCCCGTGCCCTATAGCGTTGACCCGCACATGTATCTTGGACTTGGTGCACAACATGGCTCAAATCAGGGGGGGGGGGGGAGGCAGGAAAGAAAAACAGGGGAGGGAGAGCAAAGGATGCCTCAGGTATGGGAGCTGGGGGAAGAAGGGGAGGGGGAGAAGTGAAGAAGGAACTGAAGGGGGGACAGGAGAGGGGGGGGAAGGAACAAGGGGGGAAGTGAGGGAAAGGGAGAGAAGGGAAGGGGGGGAGGGAAAAGGAGGGAGAGAGGGAGGACAAGGGGAAGGGGGAGAGAGGGAGGACAAGGGGAAGGGGAAGAGAGGGGAGGAGGGGAGAAAGAGGGAGTGGGGGGGGGGGGGAAGAAAGGGGAAGAGGGGAGAAAAGGAAAAGAAGAGGCAAAAACAAAAAAGTATATAACCATAACCAGTGCTCGACAAACCCGGTCGCCAACTCGCCAGCTGCGATCGGATATTGGCTCGTGGCCAGTAGCTTTTCTCCTGCTCTGCAAAAAAAAAACCCCCTGCTCGAAAAAAAAAAAAAAAATCCCTCTGGCTGTGACGCGGCTTGGAGTTGCCAGGACTTCAAACCGCCCTTCCTTCTCTGCACGGGTAAGTAATGGGGAGGGGGGGGGGGGTTGGGGGTGCGCGCTCGTCTGCTGCTCCTCCTCTTCCTATATATCCTCCTGTATAATTGTGTCACCTCCTACTTACAAGACCTGCACTGATCCGGTCATGGAGAGGATTGTGGACACATGCTTGAGGTGTGGGGAATTTAATGCCTTTAATAAATATTTATACATCCGGTCCCCGGCGCTCCCGCTGCCCGCGCGGGCGGTAGCAGAGGTGTTTCTCCCCCCTCCCTTCGGCGCTCCCGCTGCCCGCGCGGCTCATGTCTTTCTCTTCCCCCCTCCCTCCCTCTGCCCGCGCGGCTCGGGTGTTTCACCCCCCTCCCTCTGCCCGCGCGGCTCGGGTGTTTCACCCCCCTCCCGCTGCCCGCGCGGCTCGGGTGCTTCACCCCCCTCCCGCTGCCCGCGCGGCTCGGGTGCTTCACCCCCCTCCCGCTGCCTGCGCGGCTCGGGTGCTTCACCCCCCTCCCGCTGCCTGCGCGGCTCGGGTGTTTCACCCCCCTCCCTCTGCCCGCGCGGCTCGGGTGCTTCACCCCCTCCTGCTGCCCGCGCGGCTCGGGTGTTTCACCCCCCTCCTGCTGCTCGCGCGGCTCGGGTGTTTCACCCCCCCTCCCTCTGCCCGCGCGGCTCGGGTGTTTCACCCCCCTCCCGCTGCCCGCGCGGCTCGGGTGCTTCACCCCCCTCCCGCTGCCCGCGCGGCTCAGGTGCTTCACCCCCCTCCCGCTGCCTGCGCGGCTCGGGTGTTTCACCCCCCTCCCTCTGCCCGCGCGGCTCGGGTGCTTCACCCCCTCCTGCTGCCCGCGCGGCTCGGGTGTTTCACCCCCCTCCCGCGTGGCTCGGGTGCTTCACCCCCCCTCCTTCTGCCCGCGCGGCTCGGGTGTTTCACCCCCCTCCCGCTGCCAGCGCGGCTCGGGTGTTTCACCCCCCTCCCGCTGCCCGCGCGGCTCGGGTGTTTCTCTTACACCCCCTCCTCCCCTCGCTCCAGCTGCCCGCGCGGGGCGGCAGTTAGTAGCGGGGTGTTTCCCCGTCCCATCCCGTGTGTGTGTGTGTGTGTGTGTATGTGTGTGTGTATGGGTAGGAGAGTGTGTGTGTGTGTATGTGTGTGTGTATGGGTAGGAGAGTGTGTGTGTGTGTGTGTGTATGTGTGTGTGTATGGGTGGGAGAGTGTGTGTGTGTGTATGTGTGTGTGTATGGGTAGGAGAGTGTGTGTGTGTGTGTGTATGTGTGTGTGTATGGGTAGGAGAGTGTGTGTGTATGTGTGTGTGTATGGGTAGGAGAGTGTGTGTGTGTGTGTGTGTGTGTGTGTGTGTGTGTGTGTGTATGGGTAGGAGAGTGTGTGTGTGTGTGTATGGGTAGGAGAGTTTGTTTGTGTGTGTGTGTGTGTGTATGAGAGAGTGTGTTTATGGGTATGAGAGAGTGTGTGTGTGTGTATGAGAGAGTGTGTTTATGGGTATGAGAGAGTGTGTGTGTGTGAGAGAGAGAGAGAGAGAGAGAGAGAGAGAGAGAGAGAGAGAACATGTAGGACACCAGAAGTACCCCCCCACGCCACCCAATCAGTCATCCCCCCACCCAGTCAGTCACCCCCCCACCCAGTCAGTCATGCCCCCACCCAGTCAGTCATCCCCCCACCCAGTCAGTCATCCCAGCCCCCCAATCACCCTACCCCCCAATCACCCTACCCCCCAATCACCCCACACCCCCCACCCAGTCAGTCATCCCAGCCCCCCAATCACCCTACCCCCCAATCACCCTACCCCCCAATCACCCCACACCCCAATCACCCCACCCAGTCACCCCAACCCCCACAGTCACCCTCTCTCTGTCTCTCACCTGTCCGTCTCTCTCACCCTCTCTCTCACCCTCTCTCCGTGTCTCTCTCACCCTCTCTCCGTGTCTCTCTCACCCTCTCTCCGTCTCTCTCACCCTCTCTCCGTCTCTCTCAACCCCTCTATCACCCCCTCTCTCAGCCCCTCTCTCACCCCGTCACCCTCTCTCCGTCTCTCTCACCCTATCTCTCACCCTCTCTCCGTCTCTCTCACACCCTCTCTACGTCTCTCTCTCACCCTCTCTCCGTCTCTCTCACCCTCTCTCCGTCTCTCTCACCCTCTCTCCGTCTCTCTCACCCTCTCTCCGTCTCTCTCACCCTCTCTCCGTCTCTCTCACCCTCTCTCCGTCTCTCTCACCCTCTCTCTGTCTCTCTCACCCTCTCTCCGTCTCTCTCACCCTCTCTCCGTCTCTCTCACCCTCTCTCCGTCTCTCTCACCGTCTCTCACCTTCTTTCTCTCACCCTCTCTCTCACCCTCTCTCCGTCTCACCATCTCTCTCTGTCTCACAATCTGGATATTTTATTTACCCTGTATATCTTAACTGCCCTATACCTACACCGAAATAACCTACACTGCTTTATTCCAGATCTGACTCAAGCTTCACACGGAAGACATCGGAACCCCCCCTAACCCAGAAGACAGGTAGGGAACACATTCCCTCCAATGTATAACATTGCAGGAATGAGGGTACCTGGACATTGAGGGACTGCGGATCAGGTAAGATCCCAGGCGGGATTGCTGCTTTAAATATTGTGAAGCGGGGACGTCCAGGCACTAGTTAAGGGGTGCAGGAAACTAGTCATTCACACCTGGCTTTTTTTTCTAGATTCGACATTTATACACACATACACACACACACACACACACACGTAACAAGGACTAATTGTAGTATAATGTAATACAATAAATAAACTTATGTCAAAAACGAATGTTCTTACTAGAAATTTATTCAATTTATTTCATTTAGGGTTTTTTTTAAATGCGGGACTAGGGGCGGGGTAGGGGGACTAGGGGCGGGGTTGGGGTGGGACTAGGTGGCGAGTAGATTTTTTTGTTCGGCGAGTAGATTTTTGGGTGATTTGTCAAGCACTGACCATAACAGTGTTAATGTCATGCAATAACCCGAATGTGTTTTCCTATTGTTTTCCTATCGAGCCATACCAACACTGAGCTCCTGGTATCGCAACTGGGGGGAAGCAGTATAGACAGAACAAGAAGAGACAAGGACAGACACCAGACAGAAACCGAAAACATAACAGCAAGGGGGACAGAGACGAGAAACCATGATACCGATGAAAGGTAGACAGATACACAACCACACGAACATACAAAACAATGGGACCAAGACAATAGAGGGAAGGAGGGTAAACCCACACTCCATAGCGCTCATAACACAAGCAAGAAACATAATGGGGCAAGCAAGAGGGACACACAGATAACCCAACATAAGACCAATCTTATTAATAAATAAGGACAAAACATCTGCAGGGCAAAGGGCACAACAACAGCAAAAAAAAAAAAAAAGAAGAAATATAAAAGAAATAGAGAAATCTGCTAAGGGAAAAATACAACAGAAAATAATAATACATCCCCTAGTAGGGACGTGGAGACTAAAGTGCACACACAAGGAAATATACAGGAAGTTAGAAAATACACCTCTGGATAAAAGTGAAGTCCAGAAAAGAAAGGAAAGTTAAAAGTTTAAAAAGCTAGAAGTTATAATATAGCAAATTACGGCAGAGATCATGTTGACACGCCGGTTTAAAAAAAAAAAAAAAAAAAAAAAAGTGTGTTGGAAACAAGCAGAAAAAAAAGAGTAAAACCCCCAGAACAAAATACTCAACAGGAAACAGGAAAGAGTTAAAGATTACTTACATAGAGGACACCGAACACACACATATATACAATGCACACACGAATAATAACATGGAATGTCAAGGGGCTTAACAATCCCATAAAACGCAAAAAAAAAGGACTAAATTACCTAAAAACAAAACAAAAAACAGACATAGCATTCCTACAGGAAACGCATCTAAATTCAAAAGAAAGCAATAAACTCCAAAGAGATTGGGTAGGACACAATATCTTTTCCCCGGCCATAGGAAAGAAAGCGGGAGTAGCCATACGTATAAATAAAAACCTCCCCCTAACAATAATCAACACAGAGAGAGACAGCGAGGGTAGATTTATAGTAGCAGAGGTTAGAAGTGGGGGAATAGACTATCTCCTAGTCAATGTATACGGACCAAATGATCATAAGGCCGAGTTTTGTCAAGAAACTATAAACAAGATACTGAAATATAGGCACAGAAATATTGTCCTGGGAGGAGACTGGAATGCAGTCCAAGACAAGTTCTTGGACAGGTCAAGCCACAACGACAGCACGCCCAAAGATAGTATCCAAACCAAAAACATGAAATTGATTAAAACAGAACTAGGGGTAGTGGATGGATGGAGAACGCTCAATCCATTGGAGAGGGACTTCTCTTTCTACTCCAATGTACATAATTCATTCTCAAGAATCGATACAATCCTCCTAACACCGAACCTACTTAACAAAATAGCACACATAGACATGGGAGAGATAATTATTTCTGACCATGCGATGGTACGCCTAGATCTAGACATGGGATTGGGCAGAGCAAGCCCGAATACCTGGAGATTCCCAAACTATATGAGCAATAGCGAAGACTTTGTAAACTATCTAAAGGGAGCCTGGGAAAGATTTGAAAACACAAATCAGGAACATAAGACAAACCCCATACTTTTCTGGGAAGCATCAAAAGCAGTAATTAGGGGCGACATCATGGCATATGTCTCCAGAAGAAAGAAACAGGCAACACAGGAGTTTTGTAAAGCAAGTAAAGAATTTAGTAGAAGGTAAGGGAAAGATTCCCTATAAACAGTGCTACAGCAAAAAAGGGGTACAATGGCAATTGTTGCTCAAAAATGTAGATAAATAAGTTGGGACAAGGTTTGAATAAGTAATAGAGAGTATTGGACCCAGTGCATCATAAAGCAGGAAGTGGTATGATAGAGTAAACTGTCTTTGGTGAGGGTATATTTGTAATGCTCGAAAAGCACATCACCAGACTAGAAAAAAACTCTCTTACCTGCGGCACTGTTACTGGTCAGCAACTCCATAGGTGGGGAGAAACAAAACTCTTCTTGGAAACCTTGATCCATGTTGTGCGTGCATCACGCTGAGTCAATATATACAAAGATTATCCAAGGATGGCAGCGGAGCACAGCTGAAGGATGGGGTCAACACCAGCAATGAAGGGGTAAAAGTATTTCTTTAATGAAACATGGTGCACAACGGGGGGAGACAACAAAAACTCTAACGCGTTTCAGGCTATGCAGCCCTTTTTCAAAGAGTTGAAAAAGGGCTGCATAGCCTGAAACGCGTTAGAGTTTTTGTTGTCTCCCCCCGTTGTGCACCATGTTTCATTAAAGAAATACTTTTACCCCTTCATTGCTGGTGTTGACCCCATCCTTCAGCTGTGCTCCGCTGCCATCCTTAAGTAAAGAATTTAGCAAGGCATTCAGAGCGTTCAAAACAGATCCAACATCCCAAAATAAAGAAATCTATAACCAGAAAAAATCCATATGTGAGGTGTAACTAGAGAAAAAAAGAACTAGGGAAAAAAAATCAATAAAAGAAGCCAAATTTTTCAGACACGGAAATAAGACGAGTAGGCTCCTGGGAAACCTTATGCGGAATTATAGGTCAACTAAACCTATCACTAAAATATATGATAAGACAGAGATAACCACAGAAGCAAAAAAAATAAATGAGGTGTTTAAAGTATACTACAGCAAACTATATAGAGATGGAGAGATAAATCTAGAAGCAAGGGAAACTTTCTTTAAAAACATTAAGATACCTAAAATAAGTCAAGAGGACATGGACAGTTTAAACTCCCCAATCACCGAAAAAGAAATAAAAGACACAATTCAAAATCTTAAAAATTGTAAGGCCCCAGGCCCGGATGGGATGTCAGGATAATACTATAAAATCCTGAAAGAGGATTTGATAGAACCACTACAACAGTTATATCCAGTGTTCGACAATTATATACATTTACACGCCCGGGGCGTGTGGATTTAACCCCCGGGCGAGTAAATATTGGCCCAAACAGCACACGTGTATTTTTTAAATTTCCCGCGCTCGCGCTGCTGTTTTTCCCGTGCTGGAGAAAAAAAAAAAAAAAAGCCGGAGGCGAGTTCATGTTGTTGGGGAGATTACTCCGCCTCCGGCTCTCTGAGCAGTGCCTTCGCTCCTCCCCCGCCTCTCAGCAACTTTCCCTCGTCAGCTCTTCCACTCCTCCCCCTTCCGGCAGCCAGCCCCTTCCGCGCCTGTCTGCCTCAGGCCCCTGCAGGGCCATCTGTCACCACCCCCTCCCATCGGGCCATCCGCCCCCCCTCGCATCGGGCCATCTACCACCCCCTCCCATCGGGCCATCCACCACCGCCTCCCATCGGGCCATCCACCACCCCCTCCCATTGGGCCATCCACCACCCCCTCCCATCGGGCCATCCACCACCCCCTCCCATCGGGCCATCCACCATCCCCTCCCATCGGGCCATCCACCACCCCCCCCCCTCCTCACACCAATCTCTCCCGGCCTCCGTGACACCCCCCTCACCCCACGCGTGCCTCTCCCTGCTCTAAGCAGGGGAAATCCCCTAACCGGAGCCTTTCCCTGCTCTAAGCAGGGGAAATCCCCTAACCGGAGCCTCTCCCTGCTCTAAGCAGGGGAAATCCCCTAACCGGAGCCTCTCCCTGCTCTAAGCAGGGGAAATCACCTAACCGGAGCCTCTCCCTGCTCTAAGCAGGGGAAATCCCCTACCGGCCCTTCTCCATTCTATCAGGGCGTCGGCGTCCGCCTCTGGAGGGGGCGCGGCCCCTTGCAGAGGTCCTCCTGCCGTGCGGAGGCCCTTGCTGCTATGTGCGACCCCCCCTGCCTTCCAGAGGCCCTCCTGCCGTGCGGAGGCCCCACTGCTGCCATGTGAGACCCCCTGCCTTGCAGGTGAGTGTTTGTGTGTGTGAGTGACAGACTGTGTGTGTGTGAGTGTGAGTTTGTCTGAGTGAGAGTGGGTGTCTGTGAGTGTGTCACCCTCTCTCCCTCTCCCTGTGTCTCCCTCTCCCTGTGTCTCCCTCTCCCTGTGTCACCCTCTCCCTGTGTCACCCTCCCTCTCCCTGTGTCACCCTCTCCCTCTCCCTGTGTCACCCTCTCCCTGTGTCACCCTCTCCCTGTCCCTGTGTCACCCTCTCCCTGTCCCTGTGTCACCCTCTCCCTGTCCCTGTGTCACCCTCTCCCTGTCCCTGTGTCACCCTCTCCCTGTCCCTGTGTCACCCTCTCCCTCTCCCTGTGTCACCCTCTCCCTCTCCCTGTGTCACCCTCTCCCTGTGTCACCCTCTCCCTCTCCCTGTGTCACCCTCTCCCTCTTCCTGTGTCACCCTCTCCCTCTTCCTGTGTCACCCTCTCCCTCTCCCTGTGTCACCCTCTCCCTCTCCCTGTGTCACCCTCTCCCTCTCCCTGTGTCACCCTCTCCCTCTCCCTGTGTCACCCTCTCCCTCTCCCTGTGTCACCCTCTCCCTGTGTCACCCTCCCTCTCCCTGTGTCACCCTCCCTCTCCCTGTGTCACCCTCCCTCTCCCTGTGTCACCCTCCCTCTCCCTGTGTCACCCTCCCTCTCCCTGTGTCACCCACCCTCTCCCTGTGTCACCCACCCTCTCCCTGTGTCACCCACCCTCTCCCTGTGTCACCCACCCTCTCCCTGTGTCACCCACCCTCTCCCTGTGTCACCCACCCTCTCCCTGTGTCACCCACCCTCTCCCTGTGTCACCCACCCTCTCCCTGTGTCACCCTCTCCCTGTGTCACCCTGTCCCTGTGTCACCCTGTCCCTGTGTCACCCTGTCCCTGTGTCACCCTGTCCCTGTGTCACCCTGTCCCTGTGTCACCCTGTCCCTGTGTCACCCTGTCCCTGTGTCACCCTGTCCCGCTCCCTGTCACCCTGTCCTGCTCCCTGTCACCCTCCCTCTCCGTGTCACCCTCTCCCTGTGTGACCCACCCTCTCCCTGTGTCGCCCTCTCCCTGTGTCGCCCTCCCCCTGTGTCGCCCTCCCCCTGTGTCGCCCTCCCCCTGTGTCGCCCTCCCCCTGTGTCGCCCTCCCCCTGTGTCGCCCTCCCCCTGTGTCGCCCTCCCCCTGTGTCGCCCTCTCACTCTCTGTCGCACTCTCTTCTTCGCTCTGTCGCACTCTCTCTTTGTCTCTCATTCTCTCAGTGTGTGTCTCTCTTTCTCTCTCTTTCTGTGTGTGTCTCTCTTTCTCTGTGTGTCTCTCTTTCTCTGTGTGTCTCTCTTTCTCTGTGTGTCTCTCTTTCTCTGTGTGTCTCTCTTTCTCTGTGTGTCTCTCTTTCTCTGTGTGTCTCTCTTTCTCTCTCTTTCTGTGTGTGTCTCTCTTTCTGTGTGTGTCTCTCTTTCTCTGTGTGTCTCTCTTTCTCTGTGTGTCTCTCTTTCTCTGTGTGTCTCTCTTTCTCTGTGTGTCTCTCTTTCTCTGTGTGTCTCTCTTTCTCTGTGTGTCTCTCTTTCTCTGTGTGTCTCTCTTTCTCTGTGTGTCTCTCTTTCTCTGTGTGTCTCTCTTTCTCTGTGTGTCTCTCTTTCTCTGTGTGTCTCTCTTTCTCTGTGTGTCTCTCTTTCTCTGTGTGTCTCTCTTTCTCTGTGTGTCTCTCTTTCTCTGTGTGTCTCTCTTTCTCTGTGTGTCTCTCTTTCTCTGTGTGTCTCTCTTTCTCTGTGTGTCTCTCTTTCTCTGTGTGTGTGTGTGGGTGTGCCGCTCTCTGTGTGTGTGTGTGTGTCTGTCTCTGTGAAGCGCTGACGTCCAGACACTGGTTAAGGGGTTCAGGAAACTAGTCATTCACATCTGGCTTTTATTTCTAGATCCGACATTGACACACACACACACACACACACACACACACACACACACACACACGACTAATTGTAGTATAATGTAATACAATAAATAAATTTATGTCAAAAATGAATGTTATTCTGACTAGGAATTTATTAAATGTATTTTATTTATATATTTTATTTTAAAGCGGTGTTGGGGGCGGGACTAGGGGCGGAGTTGGGGGCGGGACTAGATGGCGAGTAGATTTTTTGGTTGGGAGAGTAGATTTGTCGAACACTGGTTATATCACAAGGCACTCAAAGAAGCCACGTTTATGCAAACAAGCGAAATGGCCCATATAATGATAATACACAAACAGGGGAAGGATCCTCTACGACCAGAATCGTACAGACCGATCTCACTGATTAATCAGGACGCCAAAATATTTACCAAAATTATGGCAGATAGGCTAGCGAACATTCTTCCGTCCTTGTTTCACCCCGACCAGTCGGGATTTGTCAAGGGAAGATCCGCAGTGAAAAACATCAGAAAAGTCTTAGCGGCAATAGAATGGGTCCGATTACACAAAATAGGGAATACAGCCCTCGTGACTATTGATGTCGAGAAAGCATTTGACAACATAATGTGGAACCATGTGTTTTTCGTACTAGACAAATTTGGACTAAAGGGAAATTTCAGCAACATGATAAAGGCAATGTACAATACCCCAAAGGCTAGAATAATAGCAGCAGGACATCTATCAGACCCATTCCAACTATATAGAGGGACACGCCAAGGGACACGCTGTCACCCCTGCTTTTTAATCTAGCAATAGAACCTCTGGCAATTTACTTGAGGCAAATGGAGGAATTTAAGGGGATCATGATAAACAAAACAGAACTGAAACTATCAATGTTTGCAGATAACATATTAATGTTCATGACTAACCCAGATGAATCAATCAAAAAAGTTTTACAGTAAATAGAGATATTCGGGTCGTTCGCCGGCTTTAAAATAAATATATCTAAAACAGAAATGATGTATATTAAAGAACCCCCAGACACAAAGACACCATATAATTTCCCTGTAAAAGTGACGAAAAAGCCCATTAGATACTTGGGGATCATGTTGGAGGCAGAAATTTCCAGACCATACGAAAATAACTTTAAACCAATCATAAAAAAAATAGTGCGAGAACTAAAAAAAACTGGACGACATTACCCTCATCACTACTTGGGAGAGCAAGCGCGATCAAAATGATATCGTTTGCCAGACTCCTATAACCCATGCAGACTCTCCCTATGCTCCTCAAACATGAGGATATTACTGAAATAGAGCAATGACAAAAATTTTGTGGGGAAATAAGAGAAGCAGAATAGCTCTAAAAAAACTATAACTACCAAAAGAAATGGGAGGCATCACCCTACCGAATATCAGGAACTATAATATAGCAAGTACTGTATAATGAGACATGTAGGGGACTGGATAAAAGACACTAACTCCTTACTTAGTACAATGTTACTTACACATTACTCCTCCCTAGAAATAGAAAAAGAGTTCTCACCAGAGACCTACCTGAGAGAACTTATACACACAAAATGGAGAGACATCCCAGTAACCCAAAGAAACAATATTTTAATCAAAGACACCATAGCAACGTGGAAAACGGTCAGGAAAAAGTTTAAACTATCACACACAATTTCAAGATACACACCAATCCAAGATAACCCTAAATTTATACCAGGGTATACCCAAACATCATTCCAAATCTGGAGAAAAAAAAAGGCATTACGTGCCTAGAACATGTGATCAACACAGACAAACAGGAATACATGACATTCCAAGAGCTTACACAAAAATGGGACATCCCCCAAAATCTATTACACGCCTTCTCATACACACAGCTAATCAGCTTTTGCAAAAAATTGACAAACCACAAAATAACAGTACTAAAAAACAATAGAATAGACGACTATTTTAAATCGAAAGAGCAGGAAAAAGCAAACTGTCAGAGCTATAGAATATTATAAGGGACCAGGAAATGGAGAGCACACACGCCAACACACTCAGGGCTTGGCAAAAAGACTTCCCAGAAATACAAAGCATGGAACAACTAATACAGGGTATCTACAGGGTACACAAGATTATAACGTCAGAGACATGGCGGGAAATGCAATACAAAATAACACATACTGTAGAGCCTACATAGCATTCAAAAGACAGATAAAGACTAGGACGGAAGACACCACGTTCTGCCCCAAATGCAAGACACCAAAGGCAGACCTCAAACACTGCCTTTGGATCTGCATACATATATCCAGATATTGGGACCAAGTGTTAGAATACATGAAAACAAAACTAAAATCTCATGGGCAAAGGACCCAATCAATACCTATGATATTTGCGAACATAGAAAACTGGACGGAGGCAGATCAGTAACTAGACCCAATGAGGTTATACTATTAGCCGCAAGAAAGACCATCATGACAAACTGGATACAAACACAACAGCCCTCAATGGAACAACTACACGACACACTACATAAATTAATGACAATAGACAGACTGGAGACATCCATAGACAGGAACAGAACAACGGGAGACTTTCGCCAAAGATGGGACTGGTTCCTAGAAGACAGAGATACGATGACAGTGGATGGTTTGGGGTAAAAGTATCAGACAGGAGATTGAAAGTAGAAAAAGAGTGAAAGTACCAACACGACAAGTTGCGTTAGAGTTTAAGGTTTAAATAGATAGAAATTGAGCTTGAGAATATTGTAAACATGATGTATAAAACATGGGTGAAATAATGCGAATGTAACCGAAGAAGTCAAAACTGCTCGCCCATATGCCGAAAATGAACTCAAGTTCAAAGTTCAAATAAATATGTTTTGTATGTGAAAAAAAATTGTAAACATTATATGTAAAAAACGGGTGACATAATATGAATGTAACAGAACAAGTATAAGCTGATTGCCTGTATACTGAAAATGAACCTACTAAAAAGATTTGTGAAAAAAAAAAAAACAGTTTGTTTTGGAGATCCAATTTTCAAGTCTCAAAGTCAAATTGAAGTATGTGTTCAAGGTCGGAGAGGCTAGGGCTGTGTGCATATAAGATTGTGTCATCTGCATACATGTGTATTGAAGCTCCCTTACAAGCTGTGGGAAGATCATTGATGAACACTGAGAAGAGTAGGGGCCCCAGAACAGAGCCTTGCGGGACACCACAGGTGATATCCAAGGGGTTGGAGTTGGAGCCTGAGATGGACACATGTTGGGATCTACCTGATATGTAAGAATGAAACCAGTTTAAAGCATGCTTTCCTATTCCAGAGCACTGGAGTATGTTAAGCAAGATAACATGATCAACAGTATCAAAAGTCTTTGCAAAATCTAGGAATATTGCACAATTGAGTTGTCCCAGTTCCATTCCACACTTGATTTCATTGCAAACTTTTAGCAGGGTAGTTACGGTGGAGTGTTTGGGGTGAAAGCCAGATTGGAATTAGCTAGGGAAATTTGTCTTGGTATAGTAATCGCTTAATTGGGAGTGAACACATTTCTCCATGACTTTGGATAGTATTGGGAGAAAAGTGATTGGCCTGTAGTTTGAGACAGAGTTTTTGTCCCCACTTTTGAAGATTGGGACAACTCTGGCAGTTTTCCAGGTCTTAGGGATATGGCCTGCAGACAGAATAGAGTTGACTATGAAAGCAATTGGTTTGGCAATGGCTGGGGCTCCAAGTCTTAGGAACTTAGATTGCAGAAAATCAGGTCCACATTGGCTGCTTAGATTTAATTTGAGGAGCGCATGTGTAATCTCCTCTGCGGACACTGGGACAAATTGAAAATTGTTAGCAGTGTTGGGAGAGGGTGGGGCTATAGGGGTACTCAAAGAATGAGGTTCACGTTAGTGGTTTGGGTTGCGTTTCGCTAATAAGTTAGTTGCACACCCCACAAAGTAATCATTGAATGCATTTGCAATGTCAGTGGGGGGTTGTCAGCGTAATATCCTCCTTGGTGATATTACTTGGTTGTTGATTGCTAGAAGGTTGGAATATATTGTTGATAACCTTCCAAAAGTTAGCTGGTTTGATATATTCTGGTGAAGATTGTCAGAGTAATATTGTGCTTTTGCATGTCTTGTGCACATGTTCCGCAGGCATCTTTAGTGATTAAGATCCTCGGTAGTGCCAGTTACTTCGTAGCTTTTCAACAAAGCATCCCTGAAATGGTAGAGTGCTACAAGGTCAGTTCTAACCCACGGAAGATGGGCCCCCTGTACTCTTATTCTGCGTAGTGGAGCATGGATATCACAGAGTTTTAAAAACTTGGATTGGAAATAGTCGAGCGCAGAATAAGGGTCGGGAATTAAAGTCGATTCTGTACCAAGGGCAGTTGGTAAGGTCAGCCAGAAACTGTTGTGGGTTAAAGTTTCTAAATGTTTAAGTGAGGAGAACTTTAGGGCTTGATTGGGGTGGTTTAATTTTCCATACACAGTACACTATTGCATGGGCACTGAAAATATCAGGAAGGATACCTGAGGATTGGATTCTGCTGGGATTTTGAGGAGAGAATCCAGTCTAGCAAGGAATGGTTGTGAGATTTCAGGTTTCTCCGTGTGGGTTGGGAAATGAGTTGCGTTAGGTTAAGGCAGCGGTGCGCAAACTGTGGGGCGCGCCCCCTTGGGGGGGGCGCACGATTATGTAGGGGGGCGCGGGCTGCTTGCAGGGAAACCTGGGGGCGGGCAGAGCTGTGCACGGGCGGCCAGAAGCTCTGTGCTGCTGCTTCTATGTGTCTGTGCCTTGCAGAGGGGATGGGGCTTCTCTCTGCACACAGACAAGCCCTCCTTCTCTTCCTGTCTGCTTCCCACACCAGTTTTCAGCAGCATGGGGGGTTGGGTGATCGGAGCATGTCGAACCCCCGCCCCCCCAGGTGAAATTGTGTGACTGATTAAGTGTGTGTGTGTATTGAGTGTTTGTGTGGTGATTGTGTGTGTGGGGGGATTGAGTGTGTGCGTGTGTGTGTGGGGGGGGGGATTGATTGTGTGTGTGTGGGGATTGTGGGGGCGGGGATTGAGTGTGTGGGGATTGAGTGTGTGTGTGGGGATTGAGTGTGTGTTGGGTGATTGAGTGTGTGTGTGTGGGGATTGTGTGTGTATGTGTGTGTGTGGGGGGAGTGTGTGTGTGTGGGGATTGAGTGTGTGGGGGGGATTGAGTGTGTGTGTGGGGGGGGGATTGAGTGTGTGTGTGTGTGGTGATTGATGGAGTGTATGTGGTGAGTGTGAGTGTGTGTGTGGGGGGATTGAGTGTGTGTGGGGCGGGATTGATTGTGTGTGTGGGGATTGAGTGTGTTTGTGGGGGGGGTTGAGTGTGTGTGTGGGGATTGAGTGTGTGGGGGGGATTGAGTGTGTGTGTGGGGGGGGTTGAGTGTGTGTGTGGGGATCGAGTCTGTGTGTGTGTGGGGGGGGATTGAGTGTGTGTGTGGTGATTAATGGAGTGTATGTGGTGAATGTGAGTGTGTGTGAATGTGGTGATTGATTGATTGAGAGAGAGTGTGTTGTAATGCAGTGGTGCGCAAACTGGGGGGCAATGAGGCGCAAGATTATTTAGGGGGCGCAGGCGGTGTGCGGCGAAAACTGGGTGCACGGGCCGGCAGATGCTGTGCGCAGAAGGATGAAAAAGCTGTGCGCGAGGGGCGGCCAAGAGGATGTGCACGAGCGGGCAGCCGAAGGTGTGCGTGGGTGGCTGAACAGGATAGTGCAGGTGGCGCCACGTGATGGTGTGTGCGCGGACGCGCAGGGTCTTCGGAGGTATAAAATCACTCAAGTTTGGTTTACCCTAAAAATTACATGCGTGCAATCTGATTTGACCTCGCCTACAGGCCGTTTCGTCACCCCCCCCCCCCCACCAGACAAACAGACAGTGTGAGCGGTTAAATATTACCCTGTTGCAGATGCTGCAAACCTATGTAGTAGCTGAACAAGGAGACTGGGAGACTCATTTGCAGTTTGCATACCGAGAGGTACCGGAAGAGTCCACTGGGTTCTCCCCCTTTGAGCTCCAATACGGTCACAGGGTCCGTGGATCGCTTGACCTGTTTCAGGAGGGATGGGAAGGGGAGACTACTACTACTATTATAACTACTGATGCTCTGTGCTACAGTATGTAGTAACTCTCAGAGACCGGCTAGACCAACTCATGGGGTTGGCACAGGCTAACCTCAGGGATGCTCAGACCAAGCAGAAGACTTGGTATGATCAAAATGCCCATAATAGACAGTTCATCCCTGGGAAGCAAGTGCTTGTTCTGAAGCCCACTCGGTAAAACAAACTCATGGCTGCCTGGGCTGGTCCGTATAGGGATATGTCCCCAGCTCGAGGCACTCCAGCATGTGCAGATACGAGCTATGCTAGACTAGCACCAGGACCTTTTCATGGATAAGCCGGGCAGGACCCATATCACTGATCACCTTGTCCACATTGGAGATTAAAGACCTCTGCACAAGAATACCCATCGGGTATCAGCAGAGGTGAAACGTAGCATAGAGGAGGAGGAGGTAGAAGAGATGCTGGCCCTAGGGGTAATTGTACCATCTCAGAGTCCTTGGGCTTCAGTCCTAGTACCTAACGATGGGACCACTCAGTTCTGTGTGGACTACAGGCGGCTGAAGACCCAGACGGTGTCGGATGCCTATCCCATGCCCCGCATGGACGAGCTGCTAGATGAGCTCGTGCGGGCAAGGTATCTGACTACCATGGATTTGTCCAGGGGGGACTGGCAAATCCCAGTGACCAAGGAGAAATCAGCTTTCATCAATCCAAGTGGCTTATACAGTATGAATTTCTAGTTATGCCATTCGGAATGAAGAATGCTCCGGCTACCTTCCAATGCCTTATCAATAGGTTACTGGAAGGGATGCAAGGACATACCTGGACAACATAGCTGTATTTAGCAATTCCTGAGAAGCCCATTTAGTGCATGTGGCCACTGTGCTGAAAAGGATAGGAGAAGCAGGGCTGACACTCAAACCATCCAAGTGTCTAGTCGGGATGCAGAGGTACTGTACCTCGGGCAGAGTAGAAGGGTGGCATCTCAAGCCTGAGCCGGCTAAGGTAGAGGCAATTCTCGAGTGGCCAGTGCCCCGACAAAAAAGCAGGTTATGGCTTTCTTAGGCACCGCTAGCTACTATAGGAAGTACAGCACCCTAGCCAAAACACCTGACTGACCTGACCCAGAAGAAACTTTCGGTTACCTTGTCTCCCACTTGCGAGGAGGCATTCCAGGCTCTGAAGTCTGCCCTGGCTAGTGCTCCCATCCTGGCAGCACCTAACTACAGTAGTTAGTGATACAGACCAATGCCTCGGACTATTGTTTCGGTGTTGTAGTAAGCCAGGAAGGTGAGGACGGGGGAAGAGCACCCTATTGTCTACCTGAGCCGCAATTTGCGGCCTCGGGAGGTGGCTTATGCCATAGAGAGAGTGCCTAGCAATCGTGTAGGCACTCAAGAAGCTCCAGCCCTACCTGTGTGGTGGAGCTTTTACGGTGATCACAATCCCCTCAGCTGGTTACAGAGTGTGTCGGGGGAGAATGGAAAACTTCTGCGATGGAGCCTTGTCCTGCAGGAATTTGACTTTACTATCCAGCACAAGAAGGGCAGTGAGCATGGCAATGCAGATGGACTCTCCCGACAGGACATTCCCAGTGACAAAAAAACCTCCAGGATATCCAGGTCTGCGGAGCCACCTGATGGGGTGATTGTCCCAGAGCCTTCATCTTGAGAAGGATGGGGGGGAGGGGGTGTGTGTGACAGGAGGGGGTAACCAGGCTATCTAATAAAGGTTAAGCACTCTTGTTACCCCTGAACCTGTGGGGTCCCTGGTAGCTACATAAGCACCATAAGCCATGGACCAGGGATAATACCAATGGAAATAAAGTGATCCTTGCTTTTTTCTGTTTTTATGTTTCCTTGGCCCTAGAACTATGAGATTCCTTGTGAAACGAGTTTACAGTAAGAATTTACTAAAACTGGCATATCAAAGAACCCTGGGCACAAACAGAGACTCTCTTCGCAACGAATACAAATGACAAAACTGATGATGGTAGAGTCATCAGATACGTTAGCACAGGGGGGCGCAAACTTTTTTCCCTGCGCCCCCCTACCGGAGGTCCCCTCACTCCCGCGCCCGCCTAACCCCCACTCACCTGCGCTCCGGCGTCATGACGTCGCGTTGCCATGGCGACGCAGGAAGGAAGCCGTCGGAGCCTAGATAAGTGAAGGTTTACAGAGGCCCTGCAGCTCCCCCGGCACTTAATTTAAGTGCCTTCGGGAAGCGCGCGGGGCCTCTGTAAACCCCGCGCCCCCCCCGCCGGCAGTCTCGCGCCCCCCCTGGGGGTCATGCTCCCCAGTTTGTGAATTGCTGTGTTAGCACATATAATACCAAATGGAGAGAAATGAGGACCACTGTTCAAAAGCACTGGCATATCCTTTTAAATGATGAGGACCTAGTGGACACTTTAAAAAATAAACCATCCATGGTATGGAAAAGAGCCCCAAATATCGGAGACAAAATCGTTCATAGCCATTTTCAGAAGAAGGGACAAAGTATGAGTAATTGGCTAAATGATCACAATAAAGGCTCTTACAAATGTGGCACTTGCAAGGCCTGCCAATTCATGATGACAAGTAAAAAAAAATCACGTATAAACGATACAAAAAATTTTGCTCAAAAAACTTTCATTAATTATAAAACTGGCTGTTTAATCTATATGATTACATGTAAATGTGGCCTCAAATATGTGGGCAAAACACGCACACAGCTTCGAAGGAGGGTGCTGGAACACATAGGATCCATCAAAAACTCACATGATACATCAATCTCAAGACATGTGAGAGAACAACATGCAGGCAATACAGGGGTGCTCCCTTTCCAGGGCATAGATCGCCTATTACCAACATACGTACAGGTGATTGGGACAAAAAATTACTTCAAAAAGGAAGCAAAATTAATCTTTAATTTAAACACGGTCACCAAAAGGACTAAAAGGATTCAAGTTTGCCCCATTTATGGGATACACTGTTCGATGTTTAATTCACGATTGACAATAAGGAGTCAAAGTCAAGTCTTTGTTTCTACACGAGACACATATATGCAGAGTTCTTGTGTTATTATATACAATGTTATCTTTAATATCAAAGAAGCCTCTCTGTGCTTAGCACATGATCACAGAACATGTTTTTATTATTTTAATGTACTCACTGTGTGTATATGTCGCGGTCTGTGAAATCTGTTTTTTTTTCACTCTGAAAGCAAAGAGAAGCGTCAGCTATCACCACAGCAACAGGGACGCTATAAAACGTGGTTACTTATCCCCAGAAGGCGTGGTTACGGTGAAACAGCTGTAGGGAACGCTGCCTCAAGCATTTCACCATACATAGGTGGGAGGTGGAGCCTGACTGACGTCACAGCGCTCCTGCCTTCCTCACCACTCCCAGTAGAAGGCATCTGGCCTAAACGCGTAGGAGTGGGTGGTGTAGGCAGGATCCCTTGGTTTGTCCCCTCTAAGGGACACGTTACCATGGTTTGAGGTTTTTGTTCCTTGCCTCCTTAATGATTTTGCTGCATGTCTGACGTTTAGGTGCTTTTTGACCACGAGCATACAGGCTCTTTGAAGTGTGCCTTCTGGCCCCATATCTTAGGTTTCATCACACATTCTGCATTGCAATTGTAGAGACTATCTCTGAGATTCCCTAGGGAGAGCATGCTATGATATTTTGTGTTTAACCTTTTGGCCATGGCCACTTCCTGGTTTTTCAGCTTCATTGTCTGCATTTAGCATATTTATTTGTCAGGGACACTTTAGCATACTTTCTGTCTGATGTGAGATGGCTCTTTTCATGTTTTGTATTTAACATTGGAGGTTTGTGTTCAGACCAACGTACAAGGGATCTATGCCTTGTTTTAAACTTTTCTCTGCTTTCTTTTAAATTTTGTTTTGTGATAGCCATTCAATAAAGATGTTTTGATACTTGTACTACCCTAGTATACTAGAGTGCTATTGTGTGGGGCTTTTTCTGCTCTCTCATACCACATAACCTGGCCCATTAAGCACCGCTGACTTATTTACATTTATTCTAAGTCGGTATTTAGTAACATTTACTCTTCTTGTGGATGCGGGGTCTGCCTTTTCTCCTAATATTGATAGATATATATCTATATCTATATATCTATATCTATATATATATATATATATATATATATATATATATATATATATATATATATATATATATATATATATATATATATATATATATATATATCTATATATATATGTAGCCGGGCCCGCTGATTCACCTCAAAGAGCGGGAGGTTGCGCTTGCAAATGGTAGTTGCAAAAGCCCGCGAAGGAGGACTGTGCATTAGGCGGGAGAAAGCCGTCCCTTGACCCAGCAGCCCTGCGGGGAGGGTCAGGTGAGAGAGTCTAGCCAATGGGCGGAGGAGGTGCCAGAGATATAGGCAGTGGTTGCGCGCACGTGGAAGTAGAGCTGCTTGGAGAGGAGAGGAGACGGAGAGTCTGTGAGGGGAGGTTGAACCGCCCCGGCGCAGGCCAGGTGCCCCAGGCCCAGTTAGCCCTGAGTCACCTTAGAGACAAGCTGAGCTAGGGATCGCCTTAGTGAGGTTCCTGTTCCCCTAGTAACTGTAAGTCTTGACCGGGACTATACTGTCGAGAGGGAGGTCTGGGCCAAAGGAGAGACGCCTGCTTCAAGGGAGCAATCTCATTGGCCTGGCCCAAGGTCCAATGGGATTGCCGCTAGGGACACAGGGAGGGACACAGGGAGACACATACAGACACGGAAACATATGACGCTTTCAGAAATATATAGTAAGATTTACTGATAATTGTAACCAGTTATTGTCTCTACAGCAAAACCAGGGAACGCCCTATCATACCGTTACATACATGTACAGGATATGTGACCCCCCTCTGTTCGCTATTTATAACTCACAGTCCTAACCTCACTACACCTCCTGTATTAGATGATGTCATGATTGGTCTTGGCTACCTTTCTGCCCTCCTAGACATATCAGTCTTGGTAAGTACAAGCATTGTCAGGCATAATCTTGGGTTTTCCCCAACTCCCAGGCAGCTTCCCTGAGTGACAGGGGTGGAGGTGGGACTTGGTCTGTGTGTGGCCCAATCCTGGGTGCAGACCTTGTGCCCTCCCCATCTGTACTAGGGAAGAGGCAAGTCCAAAGTTAGTGAGTTTGAGTCTCTCCCTCTTGGGATTGAGACGTGCCTTCAGCCCCATTAGGGCACCATCCAGAGGTCTGGGACCTGACGTTGCGTTGCCGTGGCGATGGGTCATGTAACGTCACATGATCCAGTTGCCATGGAGACACGTCACACAGCCGGCTGAAGCAAGGGAATGGAGTGTTGCAGAGGCCTCACGCGATCCCCCCGCTGTAGGGAATGTACATACAGTAGAAGCATAAACAGGGAGAGAAAAGAGTCCCTATATATAGCACTCAACCTCTACTAATATATTCATTTTATTCTAAGGAAACATAAGGAAAGTTAAAACCTAAACAACGCTGAAAGAAACCGGCAAGGAACCCTAATAGGTCCCAGTAAAAAGGTATATAATATAACATCTGGGTAATGGTCAGATATAGGATAGAATAGTAGTGAGATATAGATCCTCTCCCAGATAGGAATCAGTAAGTGTAAATACTGAGGTGTTACAAATAATCCTCATACCTCAATATCCTAAATGGAATGACAGGATATATAAAGTACCAATAGAATACTATAGGTAAAAAGACCTAGAAGTGTATATCAGTGCTCCCCAGTGTTAAAGGAAGAGAAAGGGGAAAGTTTCCCGGGTGAAATGATTAAACCTCAGTTGTATCTTGTGTACCATATAGCTGAGGAAGAAACCTCCAGTGATAGACGTGGATTGCAGTTTTGTTCATAACAGCTATACAGCTGTTGTACTAACTGTGACAGTAGGGGGTAGCCAGTCTTCATAATAAAGGTGAAGCCCGACTGGTTAACCCTGAAAACCATGGGTCCCTGGCAGCCAAGTAGCACCATAAGCCAGGGACACTATGTCTATGTAAAACCTGTCCTGATGTGTTTTACCCGTTTCCCCTTAAGCAATAAACGTGGGATTTCGGGAGTGTAAGTTTCAAGGGGGATATTTGGGTGAAAATGCATCCAGAACTTATGTAGAGTTTCGGGGGACAAAGTTACTGGTAGCCCCGTAATTCTACCCGACGAGCAGGCAGGGTCTGCGGGTACGCGAGTAGAATTACACTGAGGCTGCCCAGTGTCCCCCAGAATCCTGGTTTCAGCCCCAAATATCCCTGTCCCATTTCCCCCACAGATATGATGTTCCCCTAAAGTTGGTACGTTTAATAACAGAGTTTATTATGTTTTATGAAACTGTATTAATGTCTATACAGTCAGTCCGGGCATCTACATAGGTCCCGGGATGTCTACATAGACATCGTAGATCAAAGGGGAGAAGGGATGTTGAGGTGTGAAGACCGTTTGGGGAGCGAAGGGCGGAGTTCCAGGTCCGAAGAACAAGGGCACCCAGCGGTGGCACCTGTTAGACTGCCAGACCTGGCGGAACCTGTCCAGCGGGTGGTAATGGGTTGGCTGGGGGAAGTCGCTGCTCGTAGGCACGTTTCCCATTGGCCAATTTATATTTCCCGCCCACACGGCTTTTTGAGCCGGCTTAGCACTCCCCCTCCTCTGATGTCAGCAGCCAGAAGAGCCACCATTCTGATTGGCTGGCTGAAATACGATCCGTCCTCTGATTGGTCGCCAGCCCTTTCTCCATGTTGGACATAGAACACCGAGGTCTATGTTAGGGGACTGGCCAATCAGAGAATCAGACGATCTTGTGACTTGAGTCGGTGAGGGGCTGGCGGGATTTTCAAAGTTGCTCTGTTGCAAATAGCAGAGCAACCGGCTTCAGTTTTGGAGCTGGGAAAACCTGCCCAGCTGAGACTAAGTCATACACTGGGACCAAGTTCTCAGAACAGAACAGTTTGTGCGGTCTCCCCGAAAAGTAGTACCGCGTATCCCGTGACAAGGTCCCGGTCAGAGTAAGCCTTCCGAAGCAGGCGCCCTGCACCTATGTGAGGCTAGTTTTCACCCCCAGACTCCCAGTAAATGTGTATTCTTTTCTGTATTTTGTGTATTTATTGTGTGTCCGCGGGTTTCACCTGAATAAACTTAATTTTATTCCACTACCTTGTTTTGCCTAGTGAATGATCCCAGAAGGGAAAAAGTGTTAAAAGTGCTGGTCGCCTGTGACACTAACAAAGTACAATGGGGTACTAAGAAAGAGAATTCCCCGTGTTGTCTTGATGAATTGATTCAAATGTTAACTTTTAATGGGCACAATATTAAAATAAAGCGTAAAGTTTAAAAATAAACATCTTGTAGGGTGTTGTATGAATTGGTATCACAGGGCACTTCTGTGAGTGCTGCCAGGAGTACCAGGAAATAGAAGATTGTGTAGTGTTGACTAGGTATAAAGACAATAATACCAGTACCATGCACAGTGTAGTTATACTAAGTTTCTTGCTATGCTACGATCCTTACTAATGTTAGTAAACAGGTGTAACGATATACTGTATATTGCGACACATTGACATACTGTGTGTGGAGACCCTGAGTAGCACCGTCAGCATACTGCGGTATCCCTGGGGTTAATAGACTCCTGTGCGTTAAGGGCTCCTGAGTATGCACCTATGAACTGAAGATTGTCCAAGTGTATGTATACAGTTAGCTTTTCGTCAGTGTGGGAGAATAATTGACCACAACATGAATCAAAAAACCTTTTGCCTCCCTGTGATGTGACAGGGCTCTATGTGAGTAACCGGCCAATTGGCTACTGGGTGTAAATAACCTCAGTTTTTCTCAAAAAAGAAAGAAATCTATATAAGCCTGGCACCGTTTGTATGGTAAGTGCCCAGAATAGCTGCCAGTGTGTGCAGAGATTCTTTCACGGGCACACAACTAACACATTACTTATAACCAGTGGTCAACAAATCACCAAAAAAATCTACTCGCCACCTAGTACCACACGTGTGCTGCTTGGGGCCAATAGGAGCTCGCCACGATGTTAAATCCACTCGCCCGGGGCGTGCAAATGTATAGGTTTGTCGAACACTGCTTTTAACCAAGGTAAGTAGTACAAATATACCTGAAAAATCCGTTCCTAAATCAGCTCTACAGATTTCCGTAACTTAGTTGTGAGCTCACCGCCAGTTCTTTCATTTGAAAGCAGTGTGTCACAATGGGCATATCGGGAGCAGACGGTCCCTGTGGGAACACTGATCTGAATAATGTTCCCATACATGTAGGTAGTTTTTACCAAACCCCGTTCAGAGCAACAGTGTTAGGGTTTTGATCCAGAGGTAATATCTCCACACGCCTGGAACGGGGTCGGCTTAATGGCGTTTTGGCGTCAAGTGGGTGGGGGCGAATGTCATTGTTATTTACATGTCAGTCTATTATGCTTGTGCACACTGAGGGGTGATCTGACGAAAGGGCGGCTGCCCTGAAACGACGTTATTTGTTCCTTTTTTGTTTTTAACTATACCCTAAGTCAGGGGGGCGCAAACTTTTTTCCCTGCACCCCCCTTCCGACGGTCTCCTCACTCCCGCGCCCCCCCTAACCCCCACTTACCTGCGCTCCGGCGTCATGATGTCACATTGCCCTAGCAACGTGACGTCACATGAACTTGCGGCGTCATTTTGATGCTGCGTTGCCATGGCGACGCAGGAAGGAAGCCGCCGGAGCCAAGGTAAGTTAGGTTTACAGTGGCCCTGCAGCTCCCCCGGCACTTAATTTAAGTGCCTTCGGGAAGCGTGCGGGGCCTCTGTAAACCCTGCGCCCCCAGTTTGCGCACCGCTGCCCTAAGTGATTACAGTAAGATACTTTTTCAGCAGTACCTTGCTTGCTGGATAGCTCAGTTGCCAAGGTCGTGGGTTTGATCCCCACACCGGCCATTCTGCAGGTTTGTTTGCATTTGTTCTGTGTTTTATAAAAGGTTATGAGGATGTAAAAGTTTAAAATGATGAACATACCATGAATCGCTCCCCAGGGTCTTCTCAATCACGCTGCTCCCTTCCTCCGTTACCACACGAGAACACTGAAAAATGTAAGTGTTTTATCTTAGTATATTGAAATATTAGGAACATTTCGTATGGAGAACAATAATTAGTATAAGGAAAAGAAAAATAAAGTCGATCAAAATAACAATTTTAAAAAAAAATGTATCTACATTCTTAATCATTTTTTTTCTCTCCTTCACTGTCCCTCTCTCTCCCCCTCACTGTCCCTCTCTCTCCCTCTCTATGTCCCCCTCACTGTCCCTCTCTCTCCCCCTCTATGTCCCCCTCACTGTCCCTCTCTCTCCCCCTCACTGTCCCTCTCTCTCCCCCTCACTGTCAATCTCTCTCCCCCTCACAGTGCCTATCTCCGCCCCCAAACAGTGCCTCTCTCTCCTCACCCTCGCTGTGCCTCTCTCATCCCACTCACTGTGCCCCTTATTGCACAGTTATAGGGAGGATGAGGTAGAATGATAAGAGGGATAAGAGGGGGATGGGATAAGAGTGATCACCTAATCTGCTCCCGGGATCACAAGCCTAGATATGGATCACGCATGCCATGTCTAATCAGGGAAATCCCCTTGGGAACGTCACAGCCAATAGGAGGCTTGCTTGGACTGCGCATGCTCACAAGTCCCACGGACGCCAGAGCCGCCATCTTGGATACGGGCTATGCCCATACTAATTAATACAGGTTGCAGAGATAATAATAATGATCCAAAATAGAAGATATAATAGGGCCCCCTATATGAGTTATGAAGGAAATGATTAATACAACTGATCAATGTTATATTTCTTCGTGGATATAGAACATTATCAGTTCGTCTAGTGATATGTCATGTAATTATGGACACTATATTGTACCTGTACATCTCCAGCCTGATCTGACACATTGATTCTACATATGTATATATTAAAAATATATTCTCGTTTTATTATTTCCATTCCTGCATTTTGTACTGGGGGTGAGGGGGGATTTATGGGGATGCGGTGTATTGATAACTGATAATGTTCAATATCCATGAGAAAACATAACATTGATAAGTCTTATTGATAATTTCCTTATTAGCTCATATAGGAGCCCCTATTACATCTTCTATTTGGGATCTTAGTAAACTGTATTACTTAGTGTGGGCATAACGCTTATCCAAGATGGTGACTCTGGCTTCAGTGTGTCTTGTGAGCATGTGCAGAACTAGCAAGGCTCCTATTGGCTGTGACTTCAGGCTGTGACGTGGCCAGGGGGATTGCCCTAATTAGACAACATTGGCAGCACCATGCAGGCTTCTGCGCATGCGTGATACCAACCTAGACCTGTGTTGTGATCCCGGGAGCAGATCAGGTGATCACTCTTATCCCATCCCCCTCTTATCCCATTCCCCTCTTATCCCATCCCCCTCTTAACCCATCCCCCTCTTATCCCATCCCCCTCTTATCCCATCCCCCTCTTATCCCATCCCCCTCTTATCCCATCCCCCTCTTATCCCATCCCCCTCTTATCCCATCCCCCTCTTATCCCATCCCCCTCCCTATAACTGTGCAATAAGTGGCACAGTGAGGGGGGGAAGAGAGTGGCACAGTGAGGGGGGGGAAGAGAGTGGCACAATGAGGGGGGGGAAGAGAGTGGCACAGTGAGGGGGGGGAGAGTGTCGCAGTAAGGGGGGGGGGAGAGTGTCGCAGTGAGGGGGGGGGAAAGTGTCGCAGTGAGGGGGGGGGAAAGAGAGTGGCACAGTGAGGGGGGACAGAGAGAGGCACAGTGAGGGGGGGAGAGAGAGAGGCACAGTGAGGGGGGGAGAGAGAGGCACAGTGAGGGGGGGAGAGAGAGAGGCACAGTGAGGGGGGGAATGAGAGAGGCACAGTGAGGGGGGGAGAGAGGCACAGTGAGGGGGAAGAGAGGCACAGTGAGGGGGGAGAGAGAGAGGCACAGTGAGGGGGGGAGAAAGAGAGGCACAGTGAGGGGGGAGAGAGAGAGGCACAGTGAGGGGGGGAGAGAGAGGCACAGTGAGGGGTGGGAGAGAGAGAGGCACAGTGAGGCAGGGGGAGAGGCACAGTGAGGGAGGGGGAGAGAGGCGCAGTGAGGGAGGGGGAGAGGCGCAGTGAGGGGGGGAGAGGCAGAGAGAGGCGCAGTGAGGGAGGGGGAGAGAGAGGCGCAGTGAGGGAGGGGAGAGAGAGAGGCACAGTGAGGTAGGGGGAGAGGCACAGTGAAGGAGGGGGAGAGAGGCGCAGTGAGGGAGGGGGAGAGGCGCAGTGAGGGGGGAGAGGCGGAGAGAGGCGCAGTGAGGGAGGGGGAGAGAGAGGCGCAGTGAGGGAGGGGGAGAGAGAGGCGCAGTGAGGGAGGGGGAGAGAGAGGCGCAGTGAGGGAGGGGGAGAGAGAGGCGCAGTGAGGGAGGGGGAGAGAGAGGCGCAGTGAGGGAGGGGGAGAGAGGCGCAGAGGGGGAGAGGCGCAGTGTGGGGGGGGGAAGAGAGGCGCAGTGAGAGGGGGGAAGAGAGGCGCAGTGAGGGGGGGGGGAGAGGCGCAGTGAGGGGGGGGAGAGGTGCAGTGAGGGGGGGAGAGAGGCGCAGTGAGGGAGGGGGAGAGAGACGCAGTGAGGGAGGGGGAGAGAGACGCAGTGAGGGAGGGGGAGAGACACAGTGAGGGAGGGGGGAGGCACAGTGAGGGAGGGGGAGAGAGGCACAATGAGGGAGGGGGAGAGAGAGGCACAGTGAGGGAGGGGGAGAGGCACAGTGAGGGAGGGGGAGAGAGAGGCGCAGTGAGGGAGGGGGACTAGCAAGGCTCCTATTGGCTGTGACTTCAGGCTGTGACGTGGCCAGGGGGATTGCCCTAATTAGACAACATTGGCAGCACCATGCAGGCTTCTGCGCATGCGTGATACCAACCTAGACCTGTGTTGTGATCCCGGGAGCAGATCAGGTGATCACTCTTATCCCATCCCCCTCTTATCCCATTCCCCTCTTATCCCATCCCCCTCTTATCCCATCCCCCTCTTATCCCATCCCCCTCTTATCCCATCCCCCTCTTATCCCATCCCCCTCTTATCCCATCCCCCTCTTAACCCATCCCCCTCTTATCCCATCCCCCTCTTATCCCATCCCCCTCTTAACCCATCCCCCTCTTATCCCATCCCCCTCTTATCCCATCCCCCTCTTATCCCATCCCCCTCTTATCCCATCCCCCTCTTATCCCATCCCCCTCTTATCCCATCCCCCTCTTATCCCACCCCCTCTTATCCCATCCCCCTCTTATCCCACCCCCCTCTTATCCCACCCCCCTCTTATCCCATCCCCCTCTTATCCCATCCCCCTCCCTATAACTGTGCAATAAGTGGCACAGTGAGGGGGGGGGGGGGGAGAGAGTGGCACAGTGAGGGGGGGGGGAAGAGAGTGGCACAGTGAGGGGGGGGGAAGAGAGTGGCACAGTGAGGGGGGGGGGAAGAGAGTGGCACAGTGAGGGGGGGGAAGAGAGTGGCACAGTGAGGGGGGGGAAGAGAGTGGCACAGTGAGGGGGGGAATGAGAGAGGCACAGTGAGGGGGGGAGAGAGGCACAGTGAGGGGGAAGAGAGGCACAGTGAGGGGGGAGAGAGAGAGGCACAGTGAGGGGGGGAGAGAGAGAGGCACAGTGAGGGGGGAGAGAGAGAGGCACAGTGAGGGGGGGAGAGAGAGGCACAGTGAGGGGGAGAGGCACAGTGTGGGAGGGGGAGAGAGGCGCAGTGAGGGAGGGGGAGAGGCGCAGTGAGGGGGGGAGAGGCAGAGAGAGGCGCAGTGAGGGAGGGGGAGAGAGAGGCGCAGTGAGGGAGGGGAGAGAGAGAGGCACAGTGAGGTAGGGGGAGAGGCACAGTGAAGGAGGGGGAGAGAGGCGCAGTGAGGGAGGGGGAGAGGCGCAGTGAGGGGGGAGAGGCGGAGAGAGGCGCAGTGAGGGAGGGGGAGAGAGAGGCGCAGTGAGGGAGGGGGAGAGAGAGGCGCAGTGAGGGAGGGGGAGAGAGGCGCAGTGAGGGAGGGGGAGAGAGAGGCGCAGTGAGGGAGGGGGAGAGAGGCGCAGAGGGGGAGAGGCGCAGTGTGGGGGGGGGAAGAGAGGCGCAGTGAGAGGGGGGAAGAGAGGCGCAGTGAGGGGGGGAAGAGAGGCGCAGTGAGGGGGGGGAAGAGAGGCGCAGTGAGGGGGGGGAGAGGCGCAGTGAGGGGGGGGAGAGGCGCAGTGAGGGGGGGAGAGGTGCAGTGAGGGGGGGAGAGAGGCGCAGTGAGGGAGGGGGAGAGAGACGCAGTGAGGGAGGGGGAGAGAGACGCAGTGAGGGAGGGGGAGAGACACAGTGAGGGAGGGGGGAGGCACAGTGAGGGAGGGGGAGAGAGAGGCACAATGAGGGAGGGGGAGAGAGAGGCACAGTGAGGGAGGGGGAGAGGCACAGTGAGGGAGGGGGAGAGAGAGGCGCAGTGAGGGAGGGGGACTAGCAAGGCTCCTATTGGCTGTGACTTCAGGCTGTGACGTGGCCAGGGGGATTGCCCTAATTAGACAACATTGGCAGCACCATGCAGGCTTCTGCGCATGCGTGATACCAACCTAGACCTGTGTTGTGATCCCGGGAGCAGATCAGGTGATTACTCTTATCCCATCCCCCTCTTATCCCATTCCCCTCTTATCCCATCCCCCTCTTATCCCATCCCCCTCTTATCCCATCCCCCTCTTATCCCATCCCCCTCTTATCCCATCCCCCTCTTATCCCATCCCCCTCTTATCCCATCCCCCTCTTATCCCATCCCCCTCTTATCCCATCCCCCTCTTATCCCATCCCCCTCTTATCCCATCCCCCTCTTATCCCATCCCCCTCTTAACCCATCCCCCTCTTATCCCATCCCCCTCTTATCCCATCCCCCTCTTATCCCATCCCCCTCTTATCCCATCCCCCTCTTATCCCATCCCCCTCTTATCCCATCCCCCTCTTATCCCATCCCCCTCTTATCCCATCCCCCTCCCTATAACTGTGCAATAAGTGGCACAGTGAGGGGGGGGGGGGAGAGAGTGGCACAGTGAGGGGGGGGGGGGGAAGAGAGTGGCACAGTGAGGGGGGGGGGAAGAGAGTGGCACAGTGAGGGGGGGGAAGAGAGTGGCACAGTGAGGGGGGGGAAGAGAGTGGCACAGTGAGGGGGGGAGAGTGTCGCAGTAAGGGGGGGGGAAAGAGAGTGGCACAGTGAGGGGGGGGGGGGAGATGCACAGTGAGGGGGGACAGAGAGAGGCACAGTGAGGGAGGGGGAGAGAGAGGCACAATGAGGGAGGGGGAGAGAGAGGCACAGTGAGGGAGGGGGAGAGGCACAGTGAGGGAGGGGGAGAGAGAGGCGCAGTGAGGGAGGGGGAGAGAGAGGCGCAGTGAGGGAGGGGGAGAGAGGTGCTGTGAGGGAGGGGGAGAGAGGCGCAGTGAGGGAGGGGGAGAGAGGCGCAGTGAGGGGGGAGAGGGGAGGGGGAGAGTGAGGCGCAGTGAGGGTGAGGAGAGGGGAGGGGGAGAGCCGCAGTGAGGGATAGGAGAGGGGAGGGGGAGAGGCGCAGTGAGGGAGAGGAGAGGGGAGGGGGAGAGGCGCAGTGAGGGAGGGGGAGAGGCGCAGTGAGGGAGGGGGAGAGGCGCAGTGAGGGAGGGGGAGAGGCGCAGTGAGGGAGGGGGAGAGGCGCAGTGGGGGAGGGGGAGAGGCGCAGTGAGGGAGGGGGAGAGAGAGGCGCAGTGAGGGACGGGGAGAGGGGAGGGGGAGAGTGAGGCGTAGTGAGGGGGGAGAGAGAGGCACAGTGAGGGGGGGGGGAGAGAGACACAGTGAGGGGGGGAGAGAAGCACAGTGAGGGGGAGAGAGAGACACACAGTGAGGGGGAGAGAGAGAGACACAGTGAGGGGGAGAGAGGCACAGTGAGGGGGGGAGAGAGAGGCACAGTGATGGGGGAGAGAGAGGCAGAGTGAAGGGAGGAGAGAGGCACAGTGAGGGGGGGAGAGAGAGGCACAGTGAGGGGGGGAGAGAGAGGCACAGTGAGGGGGGAGAGAGAGGCACAGTGAGGGGGGAGAGAGAGGCATAGTGAGGGGGGGAGAGAGGCACAGTGAGGGGGAGAGAGGCACAGTGAGGGGGGGAGAGAGAGGCACAGTGAGGGGGGAGAGAGGCACAGTGAGGGGGGGAGAGAGGCGCACAGTGAGGGGGGGAGAGAGAGACACAGTGTGGGGGGGAGAGAGAGGCACAGGGAGGTGGGGAGAGAGGCACAGTGAGGTGGGGAGAGAGACACAGTGAGGGGGGGAGAGAGAGGCACAGTGAGGGGGGGGGAGAGACACAGTGAGGGAGAGAGAGGCACAGGGAGGTGGGGAGAGAGGCACAGTGAGGTGGGGAGAGAGACACAGTGAGGGGGGGAGAGAGAGGCACAGTGAGGGGGGGGGGAGAGACACAGTGAGGGAGAGAGAGGCACAGTGAGGGGGCAGAGAGAGGCACAGTGAGGGGGGAGGGAGAGGCACAGTGAGGGGGGAGAGAGAGGCACAGTGAGGGGGGGAGAGAGGCACAGTGAGGGAGGGAGAGAGAGGGGCACAGTGAGGGAGGGGGAGAGGCACAGTGAGGGAGGGGGAGAGGCACAGTGAGGGAGGGGGGGAGAGAGGCGCAGTAGGAGGGAGAGGCGCAGTGAGGGAGGGGGAGAGAGGCGCAGTGAGGGAGGGGGTGAGGGGAGGGGGAGAGAGAGGCGCAGAGGGGGAGAGGCGCAGTGAGGGAGGGGGAGAGAGAGGCGCAGTGAGGGAGGGGGAGAGAGAGGCGCAGTGAGGGAGGGGGAGAGAGAGGCGCAGTGAGGGAGGGAGAGAGAGGCACAGTGAGGGAGGGAGGGAGAGAGAGGCACAGTGAGGGAGGGAGAGAGAGAGAGAAAGGCACAGTGAGGGAGGGGGAGAGAGAGGCACAGGGAGGGAGAGAGAGAGGCACAGTGAGGGAGGGAGAGAGGCACTGTGAGGGAGGGGGAGAGGCACAGTGAGGGACTGGGGGAGAGAGAGGCGCAGTAGGAGAGAGAGGCGCAGTGAGGGAGGGGGAGAGGCACAGGGAGGGCGTGGGGAGAGGCACAGGGAGGGCGTGGGGAGAGGCACAGGGAGGGCGTGGCGAGAGGCACAGTGAGGGAGGGGGAGAGGCACAGTGAGGGAGTGGGAGAGAGAGGCGCAGTAGGAGCTAGAGGCGCAGTGAGGGAGGGGGATAGAGGCGCTGTGAGGGAGGGGGAGAGAGGCGCAGTGAGGGAGGGGGAGAGGCGCGCAGGTACTGCTGGGAAAGTATCTTACTCATCACTTTGTGTATTTAAAGGAACTAATAACGTTTCAGGGCAGCCGCTCTTTCGTCAGATCCCCCTCAGTGTGCACAAGCATAATAGACAGACATGGAAGTAACAATGACATTCGCCCCCACCCACTTAGCTCCAAAACGCCATTAAGCCGACCCCGTTCCAGGTGTGTGGAGATATCTCTGGATCAAAACCCTAAGGCTGCGAACCCGCTGCGTCCGGCGGTGCGCGCGTTACTCACCAGCAGGGGTATCCTTTCCTAGCCGGTCCCCCCTCGCTGCACGGCTCACAACGTGCTGATACGCGTCAACCGCCAGGGGATGCAAGAAAATTGTGATCCCGAGCGGTGACGCGTCACGTGGTGCGCTGATGAGCCTATCAGCGGTGGGAGCGGGAGCTGTGTGTGTGTATATCGGCTTATGTGAGGAGGGCATTTGTGGGGGAAGGGGGAGGGAGCGGGAGCTGCTTACCTTCCAGCAGCCCACAGCAGCTCCCTCCTGCAGCCCGGGAGACCAGACCGTGGAGGGAGGGGGGGAGTAGCGGGTACCTCCGCTCAAACCACGCCCCCCTCCCGCTCCGGCTCCCTACAGACCGCATATCGCGGTCTGTGCCTGTCAGCGCGCCGCCTGTCTGCAGTGGGGCGCGCTGACTGAGGGAGCGGGGCCTTAGCCTAACACTGTTGCTCTGAACAGGGTTTGGTAAAATTGCTCCCGATATGCCCATTGTGACACACTGCTTTCAAATGAAAGAACTGGCGGTGAGCTCACAACTAAGTTACGGAAATCTGTAGAGCTGATTTAGGAACGGATTTTTCAGGTATATTTGTACTACTTACCTTGGTTATAAGTAATGTGTTAGTTGTGTGCCCGTGAAAGAATCTCTGCACACACTGGCAGCTATTCTGGGCACTTACCATACAAACGGTGCCAGGCTTATATAGACTTCTTTTTTTTTTTTGAGGAAAAACTGAGGTTATTTACACCCAGCAGCCAATTGGCAGGTTACTCATATAGAGCCCTGTCACATCACAGGGAGGCAACAGGTTTCTCAATTCATGTCTTTGATTCATGTCTTTGATTCATGTGGTGATCAATTATTGCCACACACTGACCAAAGGCTAACTGTATACATACACTTGGACATGTAGATCCAAAGTGTTATCCCTTTTATATAACCTTCAGCTCATAGGTGCATAATCAGGAGCCCTTAACACACAGGAGTCTATTAACCCCAAGGATACCGCAGTATGCTGACGATGCCACTCGGGGTCTCCACACACAGTATGTCAATGTGTCGCAATATATATCGTTACACCTGTTTACTAACATTAGTAAGGATCGTAGCATAGCAAGAAACTTGGGCTAAGGCCACACAGCCTTCGCCAGTGCGGCGGGTGCGAAAGCTGTGACGTCACCCGCGTGAAGCGGGTGCGTTTTGTGTCCATTCTAGACGCGCTGTGGGGGGCGTACCTACGAGCGTCACAGAGCTGATTTAGAACATCTTTTATTTAATACATTATAAGGTACTGTAATGTACTGTGTGTCAGGGACTTTCGGAACGAGTGTCCCATACACTGCCAGGGCTACCAAGTTGGTGCCAGCAAGTCTAGTGGACATCGGAGTTCAAAGCAGCCAGGGGTGTGAGGGGCACATGGGCAGCAGGAAAGGGCTGAGTTTGTGTTCCACTGTGTATGCGAATACATTTTCAATTTATTTCACTACCTTGTTTTGTTCAATGAATGATCCTGGTAAAAAGGTGTAAATTGCCTGGTCTCTTGGTGAGACAGGCTTTTCTAGCTTCAAATTGAAGCCAGTTGCTCTGCTATTTCGAACAGAGCAACTTTGAAAAGCCCGCCCTCCTGTAGCTTCATCGACTCAAGTGATAGGATGGCCTGATTCTCTGACTGGGGCATCTCCTTACATACCTTCTGCTGAACTGTCTTCAGCATAGAAGTAGGAGGAGCGACCAGTGTGTGGGAAACTTCCCACCAGCCAATAGAAACAGGAGCTTGTCTCTAGGCTGACGTCAGGGGCGGAGGTGTGCCAAGCAGGCTCGAAAAGCCGGGGGGGCCGGGAATATGGATTAGCCAATGGGGAAAGTGCCTACGCTCGCCATCTTTCCCCAGCTAACCCAATGCAACCCGCTGGGAAGTCTCCACCAGGTCTGGCAGATACAAAAGGTCTCCCCACAGGGTGCCCTTTGTTCTCCGGACCTGGCTAATCGTCCATCCCCGCTCGCCAAACGGTTTTCTCACCTCTGGACATCCTCTCCGAACTACGGACTCTATACAGACACGCCGGCGTCTATGCTGATGCCCTGGCTGACTGTATAGAGCCTTATAATAAATGTATAAAACATAACATATACTTTAATAAAGCATACACTTTGGGGAGCCTTATATTCATAAGGGAAATGGATTTGGGATATTAGGGCTCGACAAGCAGGAGTCTGGGGGACACTGAGAAGCCCCGGTGTAATTCACCCCGCGTACCAGCAAATCATGCCTGTTCACCGGGGAGAATTAATGGACTACCGGTAACTTTGGCCTCCGAACTCCTGCAACCAAAATAATTGCATTTCTACCCAAATATGCCACCCAGAACTGACACACAAGAAATCTCAATATAGGAGATAAACACTTGCTCTATACTGAGAGTGGTGCAACCCAAGGATAATAGTAGCCAGTTGGAGACTATAAACAATGAACATAAGAACATAAGGAAAATCCATTTGAATGGGTGCTCTCCTTCCAATAATGCTGAACGTTTTCGTTATATTATATACACTATAATTAACTCAGTGGCAGTATTAGCATAAATGGCCGTTAGTTATCGTAGATATTTTGAAAGAAGATAGAAAATTGACAATTTAGGGAGTGGGTATATAGGTGGACTGACAGGTCCTGACTACCCCTTAATTAGAGATTACAGGCCACAAAAAAAGACACTTTTGAAAAAATACTGTCTACATTGTTTATATAAAACTTTTATTTCTTAACTTATTACATTCAAAAATTAATTAAAAAAATAAAAGAAGATCCAGAGCTATACTAGATGGTAATTTAATAATGTATATAATTGCCAGTGAAAGAGGAGACTGCAGTAAGGCCCGGGCCATAGAGGTGTGGGGAGAGCGGAGGCGCGTTAACGCTGAGGCTCGCCTGCTTCAGTCAGCGTGATTGCACGGACTTGCAGGCGAGCCAGCGTGCGCGAAGGGAGCTGGGGGGAGGTGGTTGGAGGCGGGGCAGTGACGTCGCTGGGCCAATCGCCCGCGACGCACTGATGTCAATGTCACGGCGCCGTGACGTTGACGCTGCTGTGCAGTGATTGGAGGTTTTCAGCCGACAGCGCGCTGAAAAACAGCTTGGCGCTCGGCTGAAAACTCCAAAGCCTGAGCACGCCTGCGGACGCTCGCCTGAGCCCCCTCTCAAGGCATCCTCATTGAGGATGCAGGGGCTCAGCGCGGAGCGTCCGCACGCCTCAGCACGGCCTGTCCGTCTATGGACGCAGCCTAAGACTATTAGATAGTGGCTGAAAATAAACAAATTGCTTTAAGTGCAAGATACTTATGAACTTTAGGTTCAATTACAGGGTCAGAATCGCTTCATAATGGACATTGGCCATTATGATTTTCAATTTGAAAGCATCACTATAGGGTTATTATCTTCATTTTTGTGGGGAAAGTATATAACTTTCTAATTTCCTTTAACAGTGTTGGTAGGTAATGAAAGTTATGCTAAATAAATATCAGCATGTTGTTCTAGAAATCCACTGGTAGTTTAATTAATGTGAAATATAAGCACACACCATCCTTTTTGGGATTCAATCAACTAGAACGCCTTTCAGTAGAAAAACACAGAAGCTAATACCCCCATCCAATGTAGCACTCATTATAGCAGCACTGTATTGCGCTTATTGACACTGTCCTTTAAAAATAGTTTGCTGCTGATCGCAGCCTAGTAGAGAAAAACAAGAACACAGCGCACACCTCGTAGTGTAGTATTAAAATTTACTTGACAAGAAAAAGATAAAAAAGCACTTACAAAAAGTCAGTGCAATATAGGCACTGAATATGAACACTCCAGTAGTTTGGTAATCAGGGTTCACTGCACGGTCGTTCCTCCCTGCTCAGACGCGTCCGTCAGTTCATGTCTGCAAGTAAAGTGAATAGTCGCAGCCTCACTGTGCATACAATGCAAAATATTTGATTGATAAAAATACATATACTGTACCATGTTGCTCTCAGGGAGAGCGCTGTGTCCTGCAGGTACGCGTAGTGTGTCCTCCCTGTTTCCAATGTATCGTGAAATGCTTGAGGTTACCCGGTCATTTTTGGGACTCAATGCAACACTAGAGGAAATATTTATTTCCACTTATGAGACATAATTGTAAAATTATTCATTTGGGTGTTTCTTTGCCTTCCTCTGGGTGATTGTAAATATAACCCTAATATAACAATGTAACTTTAATTATATGATTCAATATCTGGCACAAGTAGAATTTTATAAGGGTCAAACTCAGTGAATATTTGTCTTTCTCATCCAAATGTACGTTGTTGCATTGCAATGTTACATTAATACATTTTCTCACCACAGATTATCTGCAGCACATGATTGATCTGTGAACAAGAAGCAAGATAAGAAATGTCCCAAACATCATAAATTACAGAGGTGTTAATGGAAATATGTTTTAAGGACTTCAACATTGCATAAGTCTGTATGAGAACTGGAAGAAGATTACAAGAAACTCGGCAGAGCATTCCCATACATCAACATTTTACTAAATTTACAGACACCACAATACCAGAGAAGACAAAGAGAGTGTTTAAAGAGCAGAGACATGAAAACCTACAGTGGGAAATATGGTAATGGTATACAGCAAATAATCCATACAGGGAAGAAATCCTATAACTGCTCTGAATGTGGGAAAAACTTCAATCGGAAATCGCCTCTTTTTACACACCAAAGAATCCACACAGGGATTAGACCCTATAACTGCTCTGAATGTGAGAAAAGTTTTAATCAGAAATCATCTCTTGTTGAGCACCAAAGATTCCACACAGGGGTGAGACCATATAACTGCTCTGAATGTGAGAAAAGCTTCATCCAGAAATCACATCTCGTTAGTCACCACAGAATCCACACAGGGGTGAGACCCTATAACTGCTCTGAATGTGAGAAAAGCTTCAGTAATAAATCTAATCTTGTTAAACATCAAAGAATCCACACAGGGGAGACACCTTATAACTGCTCTGAATGTGGGAAAAGCTTCAGTAATAAATCTAATCTTGTTAGACACCACAGAATCCACACAGGGGTGAACCCTATAACTGCTCTGAATATGAGAAAAGCTTTAGTCAAAAACAAATCTTTTCAAACACAAGATAAATCACTCTAATGGTTAATGTGAAAATATACAGAATACCACTAAAAAAAAACACAAAATAAATAGAAAAAAAATATTTTAGGGAAATGACAATTGCCAAAAGCTCGCACTGATATGCAGTTTTTTTGCAGCAACACTGACTACATAGATTTCAAACTGGTATATGGAGGCATGCGTTGTACTTTAATGGGGTTATTTACTGTGATAGTGCCAATCAAGAGAACAAGGGAGATCTATATAGCTATCTCTCCTTCTGTATTCATTCCTGGTAGTTATTCCTTTTCAGACATTGTTTTGCAATCCGCTGATTCAAGACATTTGATAAAAAATAGATCATTCCTTTTTCTTGTTTTTACAGCTGTAATATTTAAATGTTTCTTGGTTATAGGTCATTTGTATTAAGTGTGTGGAAACCCATCTGTATTCTCACTACCTTTAATTCTGTTTATTTTCTGTATGCCTTTTAAAATGATAATAATAAATAAATAGTGATTGAAGAGAGATTGTGTGAGTGGGTGCACAATACCAAGATTATTATGCCAAACAATGTTATTTTCCTCTGTGATATATAATTATATATAAATCAAGAGAGAAAAGACAGAGCCTGATACACACTTTTGAGACTTCTGTAGTGATCCCTAAAGTGTAACAAATGTCAATATATAACTAACAATCAAGGTGGGATAAATGTGCTTATGTGAGGTGAACACTATACTATAAGTGACCTAAATACCCATAAACTAAGATGGGAATTAGGGGATATTGCGGTGGATAATAGTTATAAAAAAATTAAATAAAATAATGTCCATCGATATGTAACAAAGTTCAACGGGTATAAAAACAACATAGTGTCCTCTGGAGAACCAGGCTGCTTTCTCCCAGGATAAACCACTTCCTATGATGCACCTAAAAGAGAAAAAAAGAGAAAGCGCACAATCCTAGTGTAAAAGCAACATAATTTAATAAAATAGGAAACTCTTCAATCATCTCACTCACACACACCAGATGATTTGAAAGCATGTAAGAGATAAATCTCAAACACCATCACAGCCGCCATAATGGTGATGATGCCACCCTGCTCCTGGACGCCAACTTTGCTTCCGGATACCAGAACTTGGAAAACGGAACTGGTAAAATCGGTGATCTGATCATCTGATGAAGTTCTAGTCGCAACGAAACACGTTAGGAAAGTTCGAGGATAATCTCTATCACATGCTGAGACGTCACTGCGAGACTACGCCGAATGCAAACCAGGGAGGAACCCAATACAAGTGTTGCAAATCGCCGGAGAAGCTTCTAAAGTTGCCCTACCAGTTCCAATTTCCGGAAGCACCGTCGGCGTCCATATAATGATACCCATTAAGGTTGAAACATGTCTGAATGGTTTCTCTGGCTTTGCATCTGATTCCCATGCTGTGCTTTAAAGCTGTGTTAACAGCGAGCATTAGCTTATACAGTATGGGCTCCATGTAATAATGGTTTTTCAGACAAAAGGTGAAGCGGTGTGTTCATTTGCATATCATTTCCCAGAATCTCTTGCTGCAGTGGAAGCACTGTATGCTGGGTGATAATGGTGAAAGACAGGGTTGCAGATCTGCCTAAGACGTGAATGTGCTCACAAGTGATCTTTTTATTTGATATATATATATATTTACATGTACACGTGTACAAACATACAAGCAAAGAAAAAATCAGGCACTCGCATGACTTACCAAAAAAAATACAACAGCTTTAATTAACAAGATTGATGCTTCGTTTCAAATCAGAAACTTTCTCAAGGCTGGTGTGAACGGAAACTATTTTCCATTAAATATTTTGGGGGGGAAATGTAAAAAAAAGTTCTGCAATTGCATCATATATTTGTTTCAATTCATTTTTTATGAACCCAAGCAAGATTATTTTGTTTTGATGTGTCACAGTACTGGTGTGCTTTATATGTATGTATGTCTGCATGCGTGTGTCGTAGTAGAAGATGGTCGCACTTTTTAATGTTGAATGTCTTAGAAGAAATGTTTGCATATAAAAGTTAAGTATAAAGCAAATTCTTCTAGGAAATATTGTTACCAGCACTGGACACTTCAAATGGTGAATAAATATAGGATTGTTAAACAATCCAGCACAACTTGGCCCAGTGTTATGGTGTTGTTTGATCAATAAACCTTTATAGATAATATGACAGATTAGTCACAGCACAGATTTAAGAAGTTTATTGGAATTCTTTCAGACATCCCAAACACATCACAAGAGGAGGTATTAATGGATCTATCAATACTCTGATACTGAGTATACCTAGTATAAACTAATAAGGAATACACTGCACTGTATAATGATAAGTATTTATACACTGATAATGAAAATGCTGCACTGTATAATAATCCTGAGTGTCACGAGAAACCAGGACTAATACCAGGGATCAATATCGCCAGACAAAAAGACAAGAGTTTATACAATTAATTTATTGGAGAACATTAATCCAAAACAATATATATATATATATATATATACACACACAACACACATACCCAACTAGGGATACCCTGCAGGCCCAGTCGCAGGGAGCTCCCTAAGGAGATTTCCCCTGTTATCCTCCACTGCAGTGTTTATAGGAACTGGTCTTGGACCTGACCAGACTGGACCTCCTATCTGGAACCGGTAGAGGAACTGGCACGGCAGCTGGAATCCTCTCAGCCAAGAAAGAGAGCTGACAGCCAAAGCTGAGCTGAAGCGGTGAATTAAGCTACCTTGGGGTCTCCCTCCCTACCTTTTTATACACTTAACCCACCATACTGCAATATTCAGGGCCAGTGGCTGTGTACGTGCCCAGGCCATGATTGGTGGGTAGAAATTAAACATTAAAAAAGCAACATAAAAAGAGTTACATGGAAAGGTCGCAGACAGCTTTGTAACTTTCCAACTGAACATAAAGTTAACCCCTGGTCCCTGAAGTGCTGGAACCAGGCAACATCACACATACACACATATATATATATATAACACATTATACAACTTTATTATTGACAGGTAGGGGTAATGCAGGGCTTGTCCTTTATTAATAGCAGCCATATTTACCCCTACCATCACACCTCCCCTTTAAGTGGAGAGCTCTGGGGTAGCGACCCCAATGGGTTCATCCCCAAGTGGGATGCTCGAAGGTCAGAGGCAAGCCAGCTCTGGATCGTTCTGCTGGGAAAGCCCATCGGAATTGCCGTGCTCACTCGCCTTCTCGTGCTGTATGGTAAAGTCATATTCCTGTAAGGTCAGACTCCGCCGCAGCAGCTTGGCATTATCCCCAGAGACCCTCTGCAACCAGCTCAGGGGATTATGGTCTGCAATGACCATAAATGTGCAGCCATACACATACGGTTGAAGTTTCCTGAGGGCCCATACTATGACCAGGCACTCTTTCAACCGTAGCATAGGCAGCCTCCCGATCCAATAGCTTGTGGCTCAGGTACACGATTGGGTGTTCAACCCCATCAGCACCCACCTGACTCAACACTGTACGAATGTCAAAATTAGAGGCATCAGTTTGAATCAGAAACCGCTTGTCATATTAGGGAGCTGCCAGGATTGGAGCTCTTACCAGGGCAGCCTTGAGAGCTGAGAAGTCACCCTCACACTGGTGACCAGGTTACCGTGTGAGGGAGCCTCTTTTTAGTCAGGTCGGTCAAGGGTTTGGCCAGGGTACTGCAATTGGGTACAAACTTGCGGTAATACCCGGCGGTCCCCAGAAAGGATAGCACCTGTTTCTTGGTCTTGGGAACCGACCTCCCCACAATGTCTTCCACCTTGGCAGGCTCAGGTTTGAGATGCCCCCACGCCTACCTTGTGCCCGAGGTATACAACCTCTGCCATCTCTGTGGCGAAAATAGGATTAATCAGCGCATTAATAAGGGCAGTATGCTTGGCTGATTAATCCTAATTCGCATTGGGACTGAAGGGGTTAAATTTATGTGCACCACACATGTAGTATTTTCCCTTCTAAACAGTCACAAGAAACTGTATGGTGCTCCAACATGAATCACTGGCTAAATAGCCCAAGACTATAAGCATATAAATTGTGTCCCTGGAGGTCCCAGACAGTCTAGACCAAAATACTCCAACCCTTGCAATAAACCACTTCCACTAGATACCGATTAGCTGGAAAAGATGCCACTGCAATAATGTGGGACCTTCACTGGCTAGTGACCAGACATAAACATCGGTTGGGTAAGTATAGGTGTATACAAATGAACAGGTTGGAGTGACTCACATTTGTAGGGTCTTTTGTGGGAATTTCTCCATGGGTGCGTGCTGCCGTTACTCCACGAGACCGGACATCCAAACGAAGGAGAGATGGAGCACAGCTGGAAACAAAATGAACTACTAGGAGAGTGGGACCCAGATAAAAAAAAGTTAGTTTATTGGATCAGTGCAAAAATACAAAAAACGGAGCCCTCAGGCCCCCACCAACGCGTTTTGAGCCGGTGGCTCTTTCTCAAGGTGCATCTCCTAGTAGTTCATTTTGTTTCCAGCTGTGCTCCATCTCTCCTTCGTTTGGATGTATTTTCCCTTCTATGCATTGTTGTCCCCTTTTGCAGGCTAGTCTCTGTAGAGGGAGAGGGGGTTGGCCCGGTGTTAAAGGGGTTGGACACCCTATGGCCACCCCCTGACCTCACCAGGGAGGCAAGGGGTTAACTGGACTGCGGTCCAGGAATGTGGTATACACCTTGTCATGTCATGAAAAATGTATGTTCCCCTGTTCCCATGTTTCATTATAATCCTGTATTTTAATGTTTTAAAGTGCATTTCTGTATCTCCAGTTCTGGAGGTCGCAGAGAGTTGATATTTGGCCAATGTGTGGAGTCACTGTAGGCATTAAGAACTGGCAAATTTCGAGCCACTGAGCCCACCAGAATGGAACTTATTAATATGTGTAGATATTAAAGTATATATGTATGGTATTTTGGATCTGCTCTGAAAATGCAGACCATCTGCTATGCTAATAGGTCATGAAGGGCAGCCGGCTGATTGAGCCTAAGCACTGTGATCAAAATTTAACTGCCCGGATTGTTTACACTAAATACTACTCAACAGACCAGTATTAATCAACAGACTCTGCCACTCTAATTGTTACCTGAGGATCGAGAATCATCAAACTGGAGTGGTTTGTAAGTGTTATGTCTACACCTACAAACAATGCAGATACTTCATTTGGTAGATTGGTCGTCGCCCCTGATTTAATTATGGGGCTACCCATAGAGTCCCAGTACACATGGGCTAATTAGCTGGGGGGCATGGGTTAATCTGTGTCTCCACGTTAGGGATTGGATACAGATAATTGTTCACCAATAGTCTGTATTCAATGTTAAGAATAGGGTTACTCAGGTATATAAACTGTGTCAACCCTACAGTTTTTAGTTGTGCTTCTGATTCCACCTGGGATGTCACCAGATTGCTGGAGAATTGCTAGCTGATACTTCTCCATCCCCCAACCCTAAGTAAGTGTTACCTTCTAGCCTGTTAATTGTACTATATTGCTGTGTTCACCTATTTTAAGGAATAAATATATTTTATTATATCTAAGCCTCGTTCATAGGAGAACAAAAATACTGGGGTTGAAGCCCCAATTAACCAATGCTACAGAGCTTTTAGCCCACTGTTTTAAATGTTATAAAAATCTTTCTGCTTGAGAGACCAGGTCACGTGGTGTGGTGAATGCATGCTCGAGGCTATGTATATTAACCCCTAGATGGCAAACGGTCTAGCAGTAGCATAGAGAGTTGTAAGGGGGAGTCTTGAAACCCCTCCAGACCTCTCTGTCAGCCTAAGCTATAAAGACCCTGAATGCCTGGGGCAGCTCTCAGACAGCAGCAATAGTACTCACGTATTTGCACGATACACCTGGCTCTGTGTGCTCCTTTGCTGTTTTGGAAAGTAGAACAGGCACCTGTACCGTCGGGGACAGGCAGACCAGCGGGCACCACGATGCAGGAAGAAAGTTTCTGAGGCCGGACTGTGCTGCATACAAAAACCTTTATTGAAAAATGGTTAAAAAGAGGAGGGGAGGCATACCCCTGCACCTCTAACGCGTTTCACCCTGCAATTGCGTTAGAGGTGCAGGGGTATGCCTCCCCTCCTCTTTTTAACCATTTTTCAATAAAGGTTTTTGTATGCAGCACAGTCCGGCCTCAGAAACTTTCTTCCTGCATCGTGGTGCCCGCTGGTAAGCCTCGTTCAGTTCAACCCAGATATTTGGTGTTTATTATATCTTGTCATAAATTACCGTGACAGTCTCTACCTGCAGTGCTGAATAACAGGAGCCGGTCCATTAAGGCGGCTAACTCAGGAACAGAGTGAGCCAGCACCCTGATTTTTGGTGTGTAGTCTCAGTGTAACCCCCCAAGCACACACATATTAAAAATATAACTAAGACAAGTGGAACAGATATTTTTATTAAAGTGTATTACTGTGTGCAATTTTAAAAGTCAGAACAGGAACCTTTTTCCTTTCCGCCTTTGTAAGTGAATGCATTAAGGAACAAATGTTATGCATACAGTACATGAGCTGGGGGTATGTTCCACTCCAGCTTCAAAAGTCCTCTGTTGAGGCAATGCCTATGGGTCTAGGGACGTGTGGTAGATGAAAGGCCCCAGAGTCTTAAAGTGTGACTTAACCGGGCTGTTTCTGAGTAGCAGATCCTGTTCCTCATCCTGGATATTTCACACCTTGGGACCAAACTCCAGACTGTGTGTCCCCCGAAATGAGGGCCCCTTTTTCTCAGCGATGCTACCAAGCTGCTCACTTAGCATGCTCAGAGTTACCTGGGCTGTCTGTAGGATTTTCCCACGTTACATGGCAGGCTCTGATAGGAGGAAGATAATTCCTTGCCAATGGGATGAGGCCAATGAAAAACTCCACGGGCCCTTGTCCTTAAAGAGGCCTGTAACCCTCATTCCTGTGACTCCGGCGCCTTACAAGTCAAATCTTGTGAATTGGAAGTCCAATATGTGAAGATAAGTGTCCCAATAATGTAGACCCTTCTGATCCTTGAGTGCCAGATGGTCTAATGTGGCTTCCGCCATGGGTTTCGTGATATGTGGAAAAAACACAAACAAAATAATAGTGCAATATGCCAACAAATGTAGCCCTAAGACTGACACACATACAGATACAAACAAATCACTTGTACAACAAATAAGGCAAACAATACAAGACAAGACACTACCCAACAAATATGACAAACAATAGCAAGGCTGAAATTAATAAAAGCTAATTTAATAAGAGATAAAACAACATAAAATAGTAAATATGCGGATAACTGAGAGACCGCCGGTCAGGGGGGGTCTAAAACCAGGACCCTACTCACAGAAATTTAGAAGTAAGCAGGCAGTGGAAGTTGGTCATGGGACGGTGAATGCCCAACTTCCACTGTATATACTAGAGGACTAAGGTCGGTGATTATATAACCCCACCTCAGCCCCGCGGTCCGGTCCCAGAGACTGTTTTAAGTTCTGGATGCAGTAAGCCTTAATAAAGAGATCACAACGGCATTGTCTTTGCAAAGGGGTTAAACTTCACCGACCTGGAATCCCCATGGCTAACATAATCCTGAAGCAGGGCTAGTTTCCTTGTTACATAAACATAGTGACTAATCGCTCACCTAATTGTACAGAAAATAAAAAACTTGGTGCACAGGGAAAAATATATAACCAACACTTGAACAAGTGACCACGGGGGTCACTATAAGCCCTATAAACTGCACTCATAAGTTACAGTATCCATGTCAAACACTGTTATAAATGGATAATGTATAGAAGTAAATAGGGCCAAAGGAAGGGTCCACTAACCCTATGACAGCAGACTCAAAAGCAAATAAAAAAACAAAAAATAACAACATTTTATTAAAACTATTCTTGACAAACCAACATACAATTACACATAGGATATAAAATCCTCAAGTGGGAGAAACGCTTTGAATAAGGGGTGAGCTGATATCTGTCTAACCACAGCTCATGTAGGGACTAATGTCCTCTAGTATATAAGGTATACAGAATGTACTAGCAGTAATTTGTACAAAGACAATTACTGTTAAGGGCTAGGGGTTTAGAGATGAGTTCAAGTTGAAAACATACTATCTGCCCAAAACGTCACAGCCGTAGGACACACATGTATATATCCCCAGTTAGAAACATAATAGCCAATGGTTAAATACACTTGTACTCAAAGAGTGCTATTAATGGTAGGGTAATATGTATAAATACTGGATCATAAAGAGGTTATATGCCTCACAGTGATCCCACCGTATCACAAGGATAATACCGGAGATTGCAGCCAAAACAATGCGATATACTGCACCTCAAACCTAGTAATGGTATAGTCACGGAGGAGGAAGAAATCAGCTGTGTCCGTCGCTGTGTTACCTTATTTTTCTATCCCCCTTACCAAACCGTCTCTCCTGGTGTACGTCATGCGTCTGACGTCACCATACCCCGACGTAAGTTTCACGTGCTAGGCACGCTTCTTCAGGGGGAGGAGTCACAGAACGTAAGTGTAGAAGCCGCATTTTAAAGCCTGATGTCAGGGGAGGAGCCGCCATGTTAACCAATGAAGGTAAGGGTCAGGTCACGCCTTTCAATGGGCGTGGATACATAGCGGCATAGTAAATATAATGTACAAGGAGTGTTATTGAGTCTTTTAACTCTTGATGTAGATTGACAAAAATATCGTGTTAGTTATAAATACAGATAGAGAGGCAAATCTGAAGTCAGTATATACAGGTAAATGGCTGATATGAGCTTCCAGACTTAAATAGCCGGAGCGCAGATGTTGCACTAGCATTCTATAGAGCAGCCAGAATATCCATAGTGACAATCTCAATTTTGTCAAGAATGAGATAGTATCTGGCATAATGAATGATATCTAAACAGAAGGGGGAAGAATAATCCCAAACTGGCACCACTAGGAGCAATGTCCACAGATGGAAGAGGACACTTAAATCATACATGTGGATTAAAATAGGTTATCACGGTTGCAGGTAAGCAGAGTCTAAAGGGGGAAGAGGACACTTGAATCATACATGTGGATTAATTGATCAGACAATTGAAAATCAGAGTTTTGGAACATCTAGGCTCAATCCGCAATGAAACCGACACGCCAGTGGCCTGACATGTGATAGACAATCATCAAGGAGACTCTTCTGTCCTCACCTTTACAGGTATTGAACACATATCGTGCGGGCCACGAAAGGGAGATTGGGATCGGAAACTACGCCAAAGCGAATGTCGATGGATTTACATGCTTAATACCCAATCTCCCTATGGCCTCAATGAAGGTTTCCTTTTTTCATCATTCCTATGATCTATATATGTGTGTGATTATTTTTAGCACCCTTATTTATGTCCTTTTTTAGATTAGGGCATCCTTCATCATATTTATCACACCCATGGGACCGTATTGACCATTCCTACACATGCCTTATATCACGTCACATTATATCTTTATCATTGTTATCACATATACAGTACACACTTTTTTGGGGGGTAGAGGGATCCAGGTAGATGGTTTATTGGTTTAGAGGTTCCGTTTTGACCCCTTTGGGGCGGTTCCGCCCAGTATAGCACAATTCTACACATTTTATTACATTTATATTCATATATATTGTTTATTTATTAATCACACACACCACACATTTGTAGAACATCTGTTTATATGACCTACCTGTGGGATATATTCCTCCTTGAAATGCCTCTAAATCTGTATGGATGCGTTTCTTTTCATCCTCCTTGACTTACCTCAATATATATACATGGTCTTAATGTCTATGTTTGTTTCTGGATTCTGCTTGATTGACTGCATTTACTGATCCCTTTCTACTGTACGATTTAAGTGTCCTCTTCCATCTGTGGACTTTGCTTACCTACAACTGTGATAGAAACATACAAATGGAGGCACAGAATCCTCCTCAAAGATCCTCATTGGCTGCACACAAGGCTAGGAGTAAATTACAAGGTATAAATACCAGATATATAAATGTGGTTCAATTAGCCATTCGGTACAGGTAAGCAATCGCTCCCAACATTGTGAGAGGACAATTGCCACTAAAAGCCATATGGCAAAAATAATAAATCATTTATTAATATATAACTTGACACACAACATAAAGCACATGCTCTAAACTAACTTTAAAAACAATTAAAATGTAAATGTAACGGGTGACAGTCACATGTGTAGCGATCAGGAGCAGTTACCATCTAGATCATGAGTAGGTACATTCAGCACACAAATGGTTAATAGAGAGCCAAGCAAATGACTACTGCTGAGTTAATCTCTACACACGATGGTACCTATAGTGTGCAGGCTATGGTGTAGGGTTAATACCACAGTATCAAAACGTGGGCTTCCAGATGCAGCCAGACACTCAATTGTCCCTATAGCTCTGTTTGGAGACTCCCACAAAGCCTGCCACACAATGCTACTCCACAGGCTATCAGAGAAAGATAAGCTGCACAAACCTGATCACTCACACAGCAGGGCATCTACACATGTTTCTAATCTCAATGCATCCGTGTATAATACATAATTATAAGGTAACCCGCTGTTCTGATACACCGCAGGGCACCAACACGTAAATTCTGATCCAGATCAGTATGTAGTAAATGTGTAATACATAGCCCGCAACTTCCCAATGCAAGGACTGATCTCACCCGATTACTGCCTCCTCCACGACGTCAACGCGATGACGTCATGCCGACGTACGTTTCGCGCGTAAGGGGACCAGCGCTTTCTCAAGGTGGGAGGTGTTAATGCAGAGCAGCACTGTCCTTTTATATGTGCTACTGCCGAATGGTTAGAGATGTCTGTACCTCCCTCTTAAAGCTGTAGACAGCTAATCTGAACCTCATGGATGTAGAGATAGTCTACTTATTAAATGGTTAGAGTGGAATGAGGAGTTAGTGTGTTAATTCCAGTTGGCCTGCCTGCTTGTCAGTGAATCAATCTACTAATGATGTACTGTAGCAAGGTAAAGTATGTGTAGTCCATATGCAGGGTACTCGACAAGACCCATTGATTTCATAAAGCCAGAAATACATACTGTATACTCCATGTCTTTAAAGCTAATAAAGTTGTAATTATATAGTAAGGGTCCACATATACAGTCACTCTGCATTTATTTTTTTGCAGAGCCCTATTCCTGTGTGTATTGAGTCTTTATTTCTAGGAGACCAATGTATGTTAATTATGGCTATATTGTTGGTGATCTGAAGGGGTTAGCTAAGGGGGTTAACTGTAATCAAACATGAACTATGTGATAAAGTCACACAGTCTAATGCTGCTGATATACATATATGGTCGCAGTCCACACACACACTTATTAATTAGTTAGTTCGGAGTATATAGCACCGTGCTTATACATAGTATGTATACTCATTTACACTGTATACCATGGATCCCCTTTAATGTTCTAGTCAAATCATACTGTTTAGAGATTATATACATGTGTGCCATATGGCTTTTAGTGGCAATTGTCCTCTCATAATGTTGGGAGCGATTGCTAACCTGTACCGAATGGCTAATTGAACCACATTTATATATCTGGTATTTATACCTTGTAATTTACTCCTAGCCTTGTGTGCAGCCAATGAGGATCTTTGAGGAGGATTCTGTGCCTCCTTTTGTATGTTTCTGTTTGTTCACACTATCCTCTTTGCACCGGCAGGTTAACCATATATACTAAGATTTAATATATATTACATAGTAAGGTGAGCGGTAGATCACAAGTTATGTCTACAACTGTGATAACCTATTTTAATCCACATGTATGATTCAAGTGTCCTCTTAACCTGTGGACTCTGCTTACCTGCAACCGTGATAACCTATTTTAATCCACATGTATGATTTAAGTGTCCTCTTCCATCTGTGGACGTTGCTCCTAGTGGTGCCAGTTTGGGATTATTCTTCCCCCTTCTGTTTAGATATCATTCATTATGCCAGATACTATCTCATTCTTGACAAAATTGAGATTGTCACTATGGATATTCTGGCTGCTCTATAGAATGCTAGTGCAACATCTGCCCTCCGGCTATTTAAGTCTGGAAGCTCATATCAGCCATTTACCTGTATATACTGACTTCAGATTTGCCTCTCTCTATCTGTATTTATAACTAACACGATATTTTTGTCAATCTACATCAAGAGTTAAAAGACTCAATAATACTCCTTGTACATTATATTTACTATGCCGCTATGTATCCACGCCCATTGAAAGGCGTGACCTGACCCTTACCTTCATTGGTTAACATGGCGGCTCCTCCCCTGACATCAGGCTTTAAAATGCGGCTTCTACACTTACGTTCTGTGACTCCTCCCCCTGAAGAAGCGTGCCTAGCACGTGAAACTTACGTCGGGGTATGGTGACGTCAGACGCATGACGTACACCAGGAGAGATGGTTTGATAAGGAGGATAGAAAAATAAGGTAACACAGCGACGGACACAGCTGATTTCTTCCTCCTCCGTGACTATACCATTACTAGGTTTGAGGTGCAGTATATCGCATTGTTTTGGCTGCAATCTCCGGTATTATCCTTGTGATACGGTGGGATCACTGTGAGGCATATAACCTCTTTATGATCCAGTATTTATACATATTAGAATGACCTAGGCGCAAGTAAAAACAAGAAAGAGACAAACATAGGGTAATACGTTCAAACAATTGGTCTATTGGATGGTAAGATATGCACTTACAACAGGTAGAATAAAATCAGGCCTTGTATCCACTCTGGGATCAGGAACGATGAATGATGATCCAGGACAGCCAGCAACAAGTCATCTACAGGAACCGTATCCTCGTGTGCAGTGTCACATATAAGAAGAGAAGTGGGACACATACATAGTGTAACACAGTTTATTGTAAAATTAATAAAAAGACATTAAAGTAAAATACTCACACTTTGTGAGTTTGGGTAAAAGCGTTTGAGAATTTAGAGCTTCTCACACTCATCAAGGGTAGGTATCCGTGGACTTATACACAGTTCCAGTTAACTCCTTGCACAATGTCCTTATAACCACATGCGATGTTATTGCCAAACTTCCAAGGGTATGGAGTCATTTATTTATACACTCTCTGTAATGTCCAGAGCCTCTGAGGGCGGGGTACTCTTATAAATGTTGCAAACCCGTAGTTAAGGGCCGTGTGTCTCTGTGACTGCACCTAATGTGCTAGTAGTACTCACGCTACTTCAGGGGTATGGTGTGGCGTTTTTCCCCCTTCGTTGTTGTCCGTTTTGTTGGTCTGCGGACCACCCCGCTTCACTCACTGCTCCCGTCCTCCGTGGCTGTTCGCATGCACGCGGCGGCGTGGTGACGTCACGTCTCCTCGCGAGATTACGTCTCCAAATCTCCCGGTCACTGTGTTAGTCTTCGTCCCTCACCAACTGATGCGAAAATATGTACCGAGCAGGCACAACGATACAAATCACTGCCAGACAGCTGGATATTGCTGGCTAGTGTCCCCAATGTCCTGTGTTCACTCACAATGCTCCAAAAATCACGCCCTACGCGTTTCTCCTTTCGGCTTCGTCAGGGGCTGATCTCACTGTGTGTCCCTATTCCTGTGTAGATATACCCTCCTCCATTACGTGATTGGCTATCTAGTTAATTAGTAATTACAAAAAGCACCTCTCAGATTGGAATTCTCCATTCCGTTCTACATATGAAAGTGTTCTATACGGGTTTAGCTTATTTCCTAATGTTAGCAATTTAAGTACATTTGAGTGTGTTACCAACATGTGAATAAAGCAAGTATTACAAGAGTCTATATATATTTGTTATCATTATAATTACACATAAACCTCTGATTCGAACTTTATAAAGAGCAATTAAATACAATTGATTAACCATTTGTGTCTTTCAATTTAAACAGGACTCACTATAGTTAAGTATTTTTTGGAAATACCTTCTTTAGAGAGGCTATATATTTGTATACCATATTATATACTTATACATTTTGCTGAACAATTTTGTATAAGTATTTTTAATTTGGATATATTATTCCACTTATTTTCAATATGTTACTCATAGGGGGGTGGTGTAAATGTAAAACTCTTTACGTTAATTGTAACCACTGTGTGATATATGGGCATTTCAAATAGGATAATATGTATTTACATTCATTCATTAATTTTATACCTTTGGGTTACTTCGTTTGAGCCCAATGTATTTTATTGAGACCAAAACTTAACGACGTATTTTTTGGATATAAATTGACATGATGATGACTTATATATTATATCAAAATCCACAAATGGTTGCATATTTGCCAACTAATGCTAGGCAATGATTTATTACATGGCATATTTAATGGAGATACTATATTCAGGGCAGTAGCATATGTAGATATATCTTACTAATACATAACAATTCTTATACACAAGTTAAAGCTTAAATTTTCAAAGGTTGTTTAACCACATCTTTATAGTCATATGAATGCATATCTTATTCTTATATTTGGGAGAGGGATAATTTTATCATAATTTCATCCATTTGGTTTTTTAGAGATTTGTATGTTGATCACAATGTAAGACATATATTTAACACAGATATTATCTAACACAGATATTATTTAATCTCTTAAAAAAGATCCCAGGTCTATATCAATATTGAGACCTAGCGGAGTTAGTGTTTTGAGGGCATAGATCCAGTATGTTTCCTGTCTTGATATTTTATTCACGGGGTTACCCCCTCTCCAGCTAGGTCTAATTTTCTCGATACCCACAAATTTTAGACCTTTAGGGTCCTGACCATGGAAATCTTTAAAGTGTTTTGACACACTGTGTTGCTGTAAACCCTTTTCTATGTTTCTTACATGTTCCGCTATGCGGATTTTCAATTTTCTTGTAGTTCTCCCAATATATTGTTTGTTGCAAGGGCATTGCAACAGATAAACTACAAAGCTTGAGTTACAATCGATCATGTCTTTTATGTCATAAGTGTCATTTGTGACTTCTGATCTAATCGATTTGTAACTCTTTACTGAGTTTGGATGAAGTTTGCAACCTTTACACATTTGACATTTAAAAAACCCTGTCGTTATAGTGACGGGTTTCACATTATCCTTTTTTAAACAACTGGGGGCTAGTCTTTGCTTTAAATTGCCTGCCCTAGTAAAGATAATCTCCGGTTTAGACGGTAGAATCTGCTGTAACATAGGGTCTTTATGTAGAATGCCCCAATGTTTATGAACAATCCTCCTAATGTCACTAGCAGAATTACTATATCGCGTCACAAATGGGATTGATGTTTTACCCTCTTCTCCCCTCTTTGTGACTCTAGTTTTATATTGTATTAGTTCTGCTCTATCCATCATAGAAACTCTCTTATATGCATCCTCTACTGTATCTTTTTTTGTAGTTTCTCTCATCAAACTTAACCATTAGATCTTTCGCCTGTTCGTCAAATACATGCTTTTTTGAGCAATTACGTCTAATTCTTTGCATCTGACCCAATGGGATGTTATTAATCCATTTTTCGGAATGTCCGCTATTACCCAGTAAAAAGTTATTGGTGTCAACACTTTTAATATATGTTTTCGTTTCGATCTGTCCATCTTCTATATAGATAAGCAGATCTAGGAACTCGATCTGTTTGTTACTGTACTTCGTCGTGAACTTCAGATTATATGGATTATTATTTAATCCAGCTAGAAACACCTCCAAAAGATCTGTGCTACCCTCCCAAATCAGGAGGATATCGTCTATGTAACGATGCCATGATACCAAGTTTGCGCCAAACGCGTGATTGGACCAAATATACTGGTCCTCCCACATACCCATAAAGATATTTGCATAATTTGGCGCAAACTTGGTACCCATGGCAGTGCCCCTCACCTGGAGATAGAACTTGTCATCATTCCAGATGTAGTTATGACTCAAGATGAAACTGATGCAGTCTATAATAAAATCTACCTGTGATGAATCTAGAATTTTGCTGTTCGTCAAGTTATTTCTAACAGCAGTGCACCCTTGTAGATGGTCAATTACTGTATAGAGCGAACATACATCACATGTCACTAACACATAACTGTCCTTCCACTCAATATCCTGTAAAATATTGAGAACCTGAATTGTGTCTTTTAGATATGATTTCAACTTACTTACAGGTTCCTTTAGGAAGTGGTCAATATAACCAGATAGATTTGACGTGAGGGCCTTAATTCCCGACACTATGGGACGACCTGGTGGGTGGATGGGATCCTTGTGGAGCTTTGGCAAGTAATAAAATATGGGAATTCTGGGAGATTCTATATATAAAAATTCCCACTCATATATCACACAGTGGTTACAATTAACGTAAAGAGTTTTACATTTACACCACCCCCCTATGAGTAACATATTGAAAATAAGTGGAATAATATATCCAAATTAAAAATACTTATACAAAATTGTTCAGCAAAATGTATAAGTATATAATATGGTATACAAATATATAGCCTCTCTAAAGAAGGTATTTCCAAAAAATACTTAACTATAGTGAGTCCTGTTTAAATTGAAAGACACAAATGGTTAATCAATTGTATTTAATTGCTCTTTATAAAGTTCGAATCAGAGGTTTATGTGTAATTATAATGATAACAAATATATATAGACTCTTGTAATACTTGCTTTATTCACATGTTGGTAACACACTCAAATGTACTTAAATTGCTAACATTAGGAAATAAGCTAAACCCGTATAGAACACTTTCATATGTAGAACGGAATGGAGAATTCCAATCTGAGAGGTGCTTTTTGTAATTACTAATTAACTAGATAGCCAATCACGTAATGGAGGAGGGTATATCTACACAGGAATAGGGACACACAGTGAGATCAGCCCCTGACGAAGCCGAAAGGAGAAACGCGTAGGGCGTGATTTTTGGAGCATTGTGAGTGAACACAGGACATTGGGGACACTAGCCAGCAATATCCAGCTGTCTGGCAGTGATTTGTATCGTTGTGCCTGCTCGGTACATATTTTCGCATCAGTTGGTGAGGGACGAAGACTAACACAGTGACCGGGAGATTTGGAGACGTAATCTCGCGAGGAGACGTGACGTCACCACGCCGCCGCGTGCATGCGAACAGCCACGGAGGACGGGAGCAGTGAGTGAAGCGGGGTGGTCCGCAGACCAACAAAACGGACAACAACGAAGGGGGAAAAACGCCACACCATACCCCTGAAGTAGCGTGAGTACTACTAGCACATTAGGTGCAGTCACAGAGACACACGGCCCTTAACTACGGGTTTGCAACATTTATAAGAGTACCCCGCCCTCAGAGGCTCTGGACATTACAGAGAGTGTATAAATAAATGACTCCATACCCTTGGAAGTTTGGCAATAACATCGCATGTGGTTATAAGGACATTGTGCAAGGAGTTAACTGGAACTGTGTATAAGTCCACGGATACCTACCCTTGATGAGTTTGAGAAGCTCTAAATTCTCAAACGCTTTTACCCAAACTCACAAAGTGTGAGTATTTTACTTTAATGTCTTTTTATTAATTTTACAATAAACTGTGTTACACTATGTATGTGTCCCACTTCTCTTCTTATATGTGACACTGCACACGAGGATACGGTTCCTGTAGATGACTTGTTGCTGGCTGTCCTGGATCATCATTCATCGTTCCTGATCCCAGAGTGGATACAAGGCCTGATTTTATTCTACCTGTTGTAAGTGCATATCTTACCATCCAATAGACCAATTGTTTGAACGTATTACCCTATGTTTGTCTCTTTCTTGTTTTTACTTGCGCCTAGGTCATTCTTGTTTGGATTTTCCTTTTTACCAGCCCGTGGAGCGGTAGACCTTTTGGCTGCAGACTTAATCAGGGAAAGCTAGATTGTGAGGTAGTATACCCTCCTATATATGTGGTTTAATATCATTATTTGTCTAATTGTGATTGCGCTTATTGTAGTTTTCCATTTTTGTATTATTTCTTCCACGGTACATATAGCAGCACCACATTAGGCTAATTATGGCCACTAATGTAAAGCCAGACTCTATATTTTATATGAGGAATCATAGAGCAGTAGATATCGATATTATCTTTTCAGACGATGTAAGATTAGAAAGCACTACAGGTGAAGAAGAAAATCTGGAATCAATTTTCCTTAAACTAGAACAAATATTAATTAAGGAGACTAAGACCATTTGGGACGTTAGATCATTGGAGCATTATATTGCTACCAATAGAATCCCAAGAGGTCTGAGGATCTTTAAAGATCCAACCACAGATCAGGACAATATTGAATTTATGAATGAATGGAATAAAATTCTAGACCAGGCATCAATGGAACTAATGAAATTTTTAATTACGCACCGCAATAAAAGTTTAGTGAAATTTGAGGAAGAAATTAAATTGATAGAAAATAAACTAGATCTAATCAATCAGGATTCAAAATACAAGGAAATAGAGAAGAAAGTTAAATTGAGGGTTGATAAAAATGAAAGAGATACAAAATTACGTAAACAGAGAAAAGCAAGGAGGGATAAAGAGGATTATCAAAACAATTGTTATAGAACTTGGAAACAAAATAAAAAAGAGCCCAGTGTTGAATCTAAAGACAATAAACCCCCACAAAACCAAACAGGCCATCAAAATGTGAGCAATAGCCAATATTATGCCCCAAAATCTAATTATCATTATAAAAAAGATTATCATCATTGGGGAGATAATAGGGGTAGATATTGGCATGATAGAGATAGACGAGGCTCTGGGGAATATAGACCTAGAAAACAAAGTTGGAAAGGGAACTATAAAAAACAAGCCCCACAGAACCATACACGTAAAGATGAGGATATAGAGGAGGTGTTTGAAGAAGTAGAAAAACCAACAACATCTGCAGAATCCAGGTCTTTTTTAGAGAGGAGACAGGAAAAAGACAAACCAGGAGGGGGAGCGGGGGGAGAAAGGACACAACCCCAGACGATGCACAAAACATCGTCACCCCGCAAAAGGAAAATAGAAAGTCCACTAAAAGAGGGACTAGAGGAGGGGTTAAAGCCACCAAAAAAACCAGCACTGTAGATACCCATAAATTAGGCATTTTCAATTTGAGTGATGTTGACTTAACATCAGAACAAAAGTCTGTACTGGGCAAAGGTATGGCATTTGCCCCTAGCAGTAGAATAAATGTTTTTAACACATACATAGATATTAGCAAATTTGCAAGGAACTTGACATTAAAAAAGTACTTCATGAAACAAAATGTGACACAGGAAGTAAGAAACGAAAACACCACAATTAATGAAAGATTTATACATACTGCATGTAAAAAGAAATCACTGTTCTACCCTAGCTACCTAAGGGGAGGACATATTGATACATTCAGTAAATTAGTGCAGGAGGATATGGAGAAACTTGAAGGAAAGAAAAAACATAGTATCCATAAGAACATGACCAAAAAAGAACTTGATGCGGTCCAAGAACTAATGGGAAGAGACGATATTGTAATTAAAACTGCAGATAAGGGGGGAGGGGTGGTGATCCTCAACAGACAAGATTATGATCTGGAGTCATTAAGACTCTTGGGAGATACGGTAACATACAAACTATTGGAAAGCAATCCAACTGAGAAGTTCCAGACAGAATTGCTGGGATTACTTAATAGAGGTCTTAAGGATGGTATATTAAACAAAAGTGAGTGGGAATTTTTATATATAGAATCTCCCAGAATTCCCATATTTTATTACTTGCCAAAGCTCCACAAGGATCCCATCCACCCACCAGGTCGTCCCATAGTGTCGGGAATTAAGGCCCTCACGTCAAATCTATCTGGTTATATTGACCACTTCCTAAAGGAACCTGTAAGTAAGTTGAAATCATATCTAAAAGACACAATTCAGGTTCTCAATATTTTACAGGATATTGAGTGGAAGGACAGTTATGTGTTAGTGACATGTGATGTATGTTCGCTCTATACAGTAATTGACCATCTACAAGGGTGCACTGCTGTTAGAAATAACTTGACGAACAGCAAAATTCTAGATTCATCACAGGTAGATTTTATTATAGACTGCATCAGTTTCATCTTGAGTCATAACTACATCTGGAATGATGACAAGTTCTATCTCCAGGTGAGGGGCACTGCCATGGGTACCAAGTTTGCGCCAAATTATGCAAATATCTTTATGGGTATGTGGGAGGACCAGTATATTTGGTCCAATCACGCGTTTGGCGCAAACTTGGTATCATGGCATCGTTACATAGACGATATCCTCCTGATTTGGGAGGGTAGCACAGATCTTTTGGAGGTGTTTCTAGCTGGATTAAATAATAATCCATATAATCTGAAGTTCACGACGAAGTACAGTAACAAACAGATCGAGTTCCTAGATCTGCTTATCTATATAGAAGATGGACAGATCGAAACGAAAACATATATTAAAAGTGTTGACACCAATAACTTTTTACTGGGTAATAGCGGACATTCCGAAAAATGGATTAATAACATCCCATTGGGTCAGATGCAAAGAATTAGACGTAATTGCTCAAAAAAGCATGTATTTGACGAACAGGCGAAAGATCTAATGGTTAAGTTTGATGAGAGAAACTACAAAAAAGATACAGTAGAGGATGCATATAAGAGAGTTTCTATGATGGATAGAGCAGAACTAATACAATATAAAACTAGAGTCACAAAGAGGGGAGAAGAGGGTAAAACATCAATCCCATTTGTGACGCGATATAGTAATTCTGCTAGTGACATTAGGAGGATTGTTCATAAACATTGGGGCATTCTACATAAAGACCCTATGTTACAGCAGATTCTACCGTCTAAACCGGAGATTATCTTTACTAGGGCAGGCAATTTAAAGCAAAGACTAGCCCCCAGTTGTTTAAAAAAGGATAATGTGAAACCCGTCACTATAACGACAGGGTTTTTTAAATGTCAAATGTGTAAAGGTTGCAAACTTCATCCAAACTCAGTAAAGAGTTACAAATCGATTAGATCAGAAGTCACAAATGACACTTATGACATAAAAGACATGATCGATTGTAACTCAAGCTTTGTAGTTTATCTGTTGCAATGCCCTTGCAACAAACAATATATTGGGAGAACTACAAGAAAATTGAAAATCCGCATAGCGGAACATGTAAGAAACATAGAAAAGGGTTTACAGCAACACAGTGTGTCAAAACACTTTAAAGATTTCCATGGTCAGGACCCTAAAGGTCTAAAATTTGTGGGTATCGAGAAAATTAGACCTAGCTGGAGAGGGGGTAACCCCGTGAATAAAATATCAAGACAGGAAACATACTGGATCTATGCCCTCAAAACACTAACTCCGCTAGGTCTCAATATTGATATAGACCTGGGATCTTTTTTAAGAGATTAAATAATATCTGTGTTAGATAATATCTGTGTTAAATATATGTCTTACATTGTGATCAACATACAAATCTCTAAAAAACCAAATGGATGAAATTATGATAAAATTATCCCTCTCCCAAATATAAGAATAAGATATGCATTCATATGACTATAAAGATGTGGTTAAACAACCTTTGAAAATTTAAGCTTTAACTTGTGTATAAGAATTGTTATGTATTAGTAAGATATATCTACATATGCTACTGCCCTGAATATAGTATCTCCATTAAATATGCCATGTAATAAATCATTGCCTAGCATTAGTTGGCAAATATGCAACCATTTGTGGATTTTGATATAATATATAAGTCATCATCATGTCAATTTATATCCAAAAAATACGTCGTTAAGTTTTGGTCTCAATAAAATACATTGGGCTCAAACGAAGTAACCCAAAGGTATAAAATTAATGAATGAATGTAAATACATATTATCCTATTTGAAATGCCCATATATCACACAGTGGTTACAATTAACGTAAAGAGTTTTACATTTACACCACCCCCCTATGAGTAACATATTGAAAATAAGTGGAATAATATATCCAAATTAAAAATACTTATACAAAATTGTTCAGCAAAATGTATAAGTATATAATATGGTATACAAATATATAGCCTCTCTAAAGAAGGTATTTCCAAAAAATACTTAACTATAGTGAGTCCTGTTTAAATTGAAAGACACAAATGGTTAATCAATTGTATTTAATTGCTCTTTATAAAGTTCGAATCAGAGGTTTATGTGTAATTATAATGATAACAAATATATATAGACTCTTGTAATACTTGCTTTATTCACATGTTGGTAACACACTCAAATGTACTTAAATTGCTAACATTAGGAAATAAGCTAAACCCGTATAGAACACTTTCATATGTAGAACGGAATGGAGAATTCCAATCTGAGAGGTGCTTTTTGTAATTACTAATTAACTAGATAGCCAATCACGTAATGGAGGAGGGTATATCTACACAGGAATAGGGACACACAGTGAGATCAGCCCCTGACGAAGCCGAAAGGAGAAACGCGTAGGGCGTGATTTTTGGAGCATTGTGAGTGAACACAGGACATTGGGGACACTAGCCAGCAATATCCAGCTGTCTGGCAGTGATTTGTATCGTTGTGCCTGCTCGGTACATATTTTCGCATCAGTTGGTGAGGGACGAAGACTAACACAGTGACCGGGAGATTTGGAGACGTAATCTCGCGAGGAGACGTGACGTCACCACGCCGCCGCGTGCATGCGAACAGCCACGGAGGACGGGAGCAGTGAGTGAAGCGGGGTGGTCCGCAGACCAACAAAACGGACAACAACGAAGGGGGAAAAACGCCACACCATACCCCTGAAGTAGCGTGAGTACTACTAGCACATTAGGTGCAGTCACAGAGACACACGGCCCTTAACTACGGGTTTGCAACATTTATAAGAGTACCCCGCCCTCAGAGGCTCTGGACATTACAGAGAGTGTATAAATAAATGACTCCATACCCTTGGAAGTTTGGCAATAACATCGCATGTGGTTATAAGGACATTGTGCAAGGAGTTAACTGGAACTGTGTATAAGTCCACGGATACCTACCCTTGATGAGTGTGAGAAGCTCTAAATTCTCAAACGCTTTTACCCAAACTCACAAAGTGTGAGTATTTTACTTTAATGTCTTTTTATTAATTTTACAATAAACTGTGTTACACTATGTATGTGTCCCACTTCTCTTCTTATATGTGACACTGCACACGAGGATACGGTTCCTGTAGATGACTTGTTGCTGGCTGTCCTGGATCATCATTCATCGTTCCTGATCCCAGAGTGGATACAAGGCCTGATTTTATTCTACCTGTTGTAAGTGCATATCTTACCATAAAATAGACCAATTGTTTGAACGTATTACCCTATGTTTGTCTCTTTCTTGTTTTTACTTGCGCCTAGGTCATTCTTGTTTGGATTTTCCTTTTTACCAGCCCGTGGAGCGGTAGACCTTTTGGCTGCAGACTTAATCAGGGAAAGCTAGATTGTGAGGTAGTATACCCTCCTATATATGTGGTTTAATATCATTATTTGTCTAATTGTGATTGCGCTTATTGTAGTTTTCCATTTATACATATTACCCTACCATTAATAGCACTCTTTGAGTACAAGTGTATTTAACCATTGGCTATTATGTTTCTAACTGGGGATATATACATGTGTGTCCTACGGCTGTGACGTTTTGGGCAGATAGTATGTTTTCAACTTGAACTCATCTCTAAACACCTAGCCCTTAACAGTAATTGTCTTTGTACAAATTACTGCTAGTACATTCTGTATACCTTATATACTAGAGGACATTAGTCCCTACATGAGCTGTGGTTAGACAGATATCAGCTCACCCCTTATTCCAAGCGTTTCTCCCACTTGAGGATTTTATATCCTATGTGTAATTGTATGTTGGTTTGTATTGTATTGTATTGTATTGTATGTCTTTATTTATATAGCGCCATTAATGTACATAGCGCTTCACAGCAGTAATACATGTGGTAATCCAATAAATAACAGATAATATAAATAACAGATCATGGGAATAAGTGCTTTAGACATTAAGGAAGAGGAGTCCCTGCTCCGAGGAGCTTACAGTCTAATTGGTAGGTAGGGAGAACGTACAGAGACAGTAGGAGGGAGTTCTGGTAAGTGCATCTGCAGGGGGCCAAGCTTTATGTGCCATGTGTTCAGAATAGCCACAGTCCTATTCATATGCTTCTTTAAGCAAGTGTGTCTTAAGGTGGGTCTTAAAGGTGGATAGAGAGGGTGCTAGTCGGGTACTGAGGGGAAGGGCATTCCAGAGGTGAGGGGCAGTCAATGAAAAAGGTTTAAGGCGGGAGAGGGCTTTAGATACAAAGGGGGTAGAAAGAAGACATCCTTGAGAAGAACGCAAGAGTCTGGATGGTGCATAACGAGAAATTAGGGCTGAGATGTAAGGAGGGGCAGAAGAGTGTAAAGCTTTAAAAGTGAGGAGAAGAATGGAGTGTGAGATGCGGGATTTGATCGGAAGCCAGGAGAGGGATTTCATGAGGGGAGATGCTGAGACAGATCTAGGAAAGAGTAGAGTGATTCTGGCAGCAGCGTTAAGGATAGATTGTAGGGGAGACAGGTGAGAGGCAGGAAGGCCGGACAGCAGGAGGTTACAGTAATCAAGACGGGAGAGAATGAGGGCCTGAGTCAGAGTTTTAGCAGTCGAGCAACAGAGGAAAGGGCGTATCTTTGTTATATTGCGGAGGAAAAAGCGACAGGTTTTAGAAATGTTTTGAATGTGAGGGGCAAATGTGAGAGAGGAGTCGAGTGTGACCCCAAGGCAGCGTGCTTGGGCTACTGGGTGAATGATCGTAGTTCCAACAGTAATGTGGAAGGAGGTAGTAGGGCCAGGTTTGGGAGGAAGTATGAGGAGCTCTGTTTTAGCCATGTTGAGTTTAAGGCGGCGGAGGGCCATCCAGGATGATATAGCAGAGAGACATTCAGAAACTTTGGTTTGTACAGTAGGTGTAAGGTCGGGTGTTGAGAAATATATTTGTGTGTCGTCAGCATAGAGGTGATAATTAAACCCAAAAGATGTTATTAGGTCACCTAGAGAGAGTGTATACAGAGAAAAGAGAAGAGGTCCCAGGACAGAGCCCTGGGGTACCCCCACAGAGAGATCAATAGAGGAGGAGGAGGTATTAGCAGAAGAGACACTGAAAGTACGATGGGAGAGGTAGGATGAGATCCAGGATAGAGCTTTGTTCCGAATGCCAAGAGTATGGAGAATGTGAAGGAGAAGAGGGTGGTCCACGGTGTCAAATGCTGCAGAGAGGTCGAGTAATATGAGCAGAGTGTAATGACCTCTGTCTTTGGCAGCATGGAGGTCGTCAGTTATTTTAGTGAGGGCTGTTTCCGTGGAGTGAGCAGTACGGAAGCCAGATTGTAGAGGGTCTAGGAGAGAATAGGTGTTGAGAAAATGGAGCAAGCGAGCGAATACAAGACGTTCAAGGAGTTTAGAGGCAAAAGGCAGGAGGGAGACAGGCCGATAGTTAGAAAGACAGGTAGGGTCAAGCTTGCTGTTTTTGAGTAATGGTATGACTGTTGCATGTTTGAAGGAGGATGGAAAGGTTCCAGAGCAGAGGGAGGAGTTAAAAATGTGCGTGAGCATAGGGATTATAGTAGGAGCAAGAGGTTTTAGGAGATGGGAGGGAATGGGGTCAAGAGGGCAAGTGGTAGAGGGAGAAGAGGCGATCAACAGCGACACATCCTCCTCTGAGACAGTGGAAAAAGAGTCAAGGAAGGCAGGAGGAGAGTTAGGAAGAGGTGTAGGATGGGAGGAAGAAACAGAGGGGATGTTCTGACGTATGGATTCCACCTTTTCCTTAAAATAGTCAGCAAAGTCCTGAGCGGAGATGGAGGAAGGAGAGGCAGCGGAGGGTGGTTTGAGTAGAGTATCAAAGACAGAGAACAGTCGGCGTGGGTTAGACTTGTGCATGTTGATTAGTGAAGAAAAGTAGGCTTGTTTAGCTTGCGAGAGGGCAGAGTTGAAACAGGATAGCATAAATTTGTAGTGAAGGAAGTCTGCGAGAGTATGAGATTTCCTCCAGAGGCGTTCAGAGGAACGAGTGGAGGAACGCAGCATGCGCGTGTGGGAATTTAACCAGGGTCTAGGGTTAAAAGGGCGAGTGCGGCAGAGAGAAAGCGGGGCATGTAGATCAAGAGAGGAGGACAAGGCAGAGTTGTAGTTCCTGACCAGTTTGTCAGGGTCTGTAGCAGATCTGAGAGAGGAGAGGGAGGAGTGTAACGTGGACTCAAAGTCAGGTAAGTGAATAGAGCGCAGGTTTCTGCAGAACCGGGGGGTAGATGGAGGTGGAGAAGTTGAGAAGCGAGATAGAGAGAATGAGATGAGGTGATGGTCAGAGAGAGGAAAAGGGGAAATGGAGAAATCAGAGAGAGAGAAATTTTTAGTGAAAACCAGGTCTAAGTAGTGGCCATCCTTGTGGGTGCTGGCTGCAGTCCACTGTTGAAGGCCAAAAGAAGAGGTTAGAGAAAGAAAGCGGGAAGCCCAAGGGAGAGAGGGGTCATCAATGTGGCAATTGAAGTCCCCAAGGAGAAGAACAGGGGAGTCTGAGGAGAGGAAGAAAGAGAGCCAGGATTCAAAGTGAGAGAGAAAGGCAGAAGGGGGATGAGTAGAGGTAGGTGGGCGATACATGACCGCCACATGAACAGGGAGAGGAGAGAAGATCTGGACAGTGTGAACCTCAAAGGAGGGAAAGGCAAGAGAGGGGGGAATAGGAATAGTTCGGTAACGGCAGAGAGAGGAGAGCAGGAGCCCCACACCTCCACCCCTGCCATCAAGGCGTGGAGTGTGGGAGAAGGAAAGGCCACCATAAGAGAGGGCAGCTTCCAGAGCAGAGTCAGACTGAGTGAGCCAGGTCTCAGTTATAGCAAAGAGAAGCAGGGAGTGAGAGAGAAAGAAGTCATGCACAGAGAGGAACTTGTTAGAGAGGGAGCGAGCATTCCAAAGGGCACAGGAGAAAGGGAGAGTGGAGGGAGGGTGGCAGGGGATGGGTATGAGGTTGGAGGGGTTAACACCTGAAGGAGTAGAAGTTGTATGTGGGAGGCGAGGACGAGAGCAAGTAGAAATAAGGCAGGGACCAGGATTGGGAGAGATATCCCCAGAAGCAAGGAGGAGAAGCATGGATAGAAAGAGGATGTGTGAGGATGATTTGTAGGGGTGTGTTTTAGTGCAGGAGGTATAGCTGTGTGGTGACAGAGGACGCAGGTAAGAAAGGAGTTCATGTGAACTGAGAAGTGGGGAAGAAAGGAGAGATGGAGATATATGAATAGAGTTAGAGACATAAGGAGACTGGTGGAAGGAAGTGCATAATTTGAAAATAAGTGCGGTTGCAGCAAATATAAAAAATAAAGGCGGCATCACAGCAATAGTAAAGTGTTGAGATGTGCAGTCTTAGATAGATGATATCCTCTTTTCCAACGTAGATCAAAAGCAGGAATCAGAAGCAGTAGGTGTTGTCCACTTTTCCACTTCTTTTTGAACTTCCTTTTTAAACTTCATAAATACTTGAAACATATATACTTAAAAGCATATCTGCTTACAAGCATGGCTGCTAGCAGCAATGGCTGTTAGGAGTTTACTTATATACTTTTAGAAAGTCACCTGGTTGGCACAATTTGTCAAGAATAGTTTTAATAAAATGTTGTTATTTTTTGGTTTTTAATTTGCTTTTGAGTCTGCTGTCATAGGGTTAGTGGACCCTTCCTTTGGCCCTATTTACTTCTACACATTATCCATTTATAACAGTGTTTGACATGGATACTGTAACTTATGAGTGCAGTTTATAGGGCTTATAGTGACCCCCGGTGGTCACTTGTTCAAGTGTTGGTTATATATTTTTCCCTGTGCACCAAGTTTTTTATTTTCTGTACAATTAGGTGAGCGATTAGTCACTATGTTTATGTAACAAGGAAACTAGCCCTGCTTCAGGATTACGTTAGCCCTGGGGATTCCAGAACCCCAAAGAACCAGAACGAACTTTTTACATTTCAAGGAAATAACGGGCTGGCAACTTGCGCCCCTTGCAAAAGGACTGCAATTTAAAAGACTTTATTTCTATGTTTTTCGTTCACTGGACCATTTATCCCGTTTCCCCATTTAAGTAAGTGGTTTATTAAGTGTATGCTGAAGTTGTCGTGTGTTTGTCTATCAAGGAAATAAATGACAATTTATTTTGCTTCATTTGTTTGCTCAATCGAGATCCCCAAAATATAAAAATTGTTGATAAGTTCAATCTATCGTGACAATCCCTATTTGACACTTGGCCGGCTTCAGCATTAACACAGCTTCCTGGATGCGGACTAGGACTGTAGCTACATTGTTAAGATGGTCAGAACAGGAATTACTAAATACCACCAGGTCATCTAAATACGTGATGAGTTGGAGGCTACTAACAGCTCAAAACAGAGGGTGCAAAAAAGTATATAAAAGTAAATAATGAGTGGGACTGCTGAGGTAAGCCGCGAGGGAATTCCAAAGCGTGGGTGTGGAAAGGATGGAAGTGGATGGGGGAGACGCTGTAAGCTGCGTGTGTGTAGGAGGAGTTCCAATGGAAAACGCTACCTGAGTTTCTGGAAGTATAGAAGGACTGGGTCAGCGCCTCTATGGATCCCTACTGTAGCCCTCCTCCAGAGCAGTCTTCTCCGCAGAGGGGACGCAGCCGTCCTAGGTGTCCTCTGTGCAGTCTCCCATCAGTGGCGCGGAGATCCCGAGTGCCGGAAACACGTGATGGTGCATCCGGTCCGTCCGGAAAAATCTTCCTCTCCCAGTAGACACGTGATAACACGGAGGAGAATAGACAGCCGCCAACACCCACGCAACCTCCGATCCTCAGCGCGTCACTCCAATCAGGCCCTGGCATACCCCTGCATTCCATGCAGCAGGCAATTGACCAGATGCTGGAAGGTAGCCGGTGCATTCTTCATCCCAAATGGCATGACCAAACATTCATACAAGCCACTCTGGGTGATGAAGGCCGACTTTTCCTGTGCCTCCTGGGTGTTACGCCGATGCTCGCCACAAACCGGGACCGGACCGCGGGGCTGAGGTGGGGTTATATAATCACCGACCTTAGTCAACGCAGACTGATCTGGAGTGCGCAGTTCGTAGTCGTACATCGCAGGGTCAGGATTGGAGAAGGCAGCATCGTCGTTATTGAAGCCAAAGTTGGGGTAGGAGAAGACAGGACAATCGATGGCCGAAGCAGGGCCGGGATAGAAGACATCCGGGTGGTCGTAGTCGTAGCAAGGAATCGGCAAAAGGCAGACAGGAGTTCCCCGCTTCAGTTTAGGAGCGTGAGCGCGGGAGTGGCCTCTGCGCGAGGAGCGGGCTCGGCCCATGACGCCAGTCTCAGCAGGGGGAGACAGCAGGACGGCCGAAGTACACCGCAGGGCAGCGTAGGGGAAACCAACGCTTCAGCACATAAGTCCAAGGCAGGTCACTGCATGGAGATTAGCAGCAGACCCCAGGAAAAGAAGGGTAACCACTGCTAGGACAGAATGCAGCAGGTACCAGTGCTGGCTAAACACGCTTCAGCACAGGATACAGGAACAGGTCTCTGGATACTCAGGAACTAGGGAGGTTAGAACACTAGGAGAGAGGCCTGTGAGGTTTGTGGCAGAGACGGTAATGTCCAAGGTAGGAGTTATGCTCGGCGCTGGTTCAGAGCCAATGCCCAGGATATAAAGGGCGGAGATCCAATCACAGGAGGAGTGTGTGTGAGTATTCCTCCAATGACGGAGCACAGGGCAGAAGCTGCAATGAGAGGCAGTACATGTGCCATTGATTGCCAGAGGAAGCTTTTGCAACTGCAGAAGTCTGCAAAAGCTATAATCAAAGCCAGGAGCGGATTCCTTACAGTAACCCCCCCCCCCCCTTCAGGTGAGACCTCCGGATGAACAGGGTCATTCACAGATCTGGGGGACATGGAATTTTTCCTAAACCTCCTTAGGCGAGGGTTGGCATTGAAAGCCCACGGTTTGTTGGGATTCCTTACAGTACCCCACCACTGGGTGAGATGCCTGGGTGGACAGGCCCATTGATACTGTAGGTCTGGGACACATTGAATTGTTCCTGAAGTGTCTCAGGCGAGAATTAGGTCCAAAATCCAGGTGTACATTGGCGAGTGCCACAAAGGACAGTGGTGGCACTGCGGTTCTTGGTACATGGGCAATGGAACCAGGGGACTCCGGAATAGGGACATCAGAAGGGCAGCAGCCAGGTGTCCAGTGCATAGTAATAGTCCAAGAGTACGGGACACAGGACACTGATTGTTGGACATAAATGGCAGGGGGACCTTCAGAGAAGGCAATGGCTTTGGTGGAATCATCACGAAGGAAGTTGCGAGAGTCTTTAGCTTCCAAGGAATTCTGGGTGATTAGCGAGGGAATGGGGCGGGAGGGTTCACTGCAAACTATTGAAGCGGTACTTTTGATGCAAAGCAGGGTTGCTATCCCAAGCAATTTGAGAGAGTCTGTAGCAGTGTATATGCAATTCTTGGTAGTGGTACTGGCAGTTGATGAAGGGTCCGCTTCCTTTGGTCTGTGATCTTTAGAGAGAATCAAATCCGAAATTGTGGCCTTGGTGAAGGGCATAATAAGCATGTCTATACCCATAGTGGACCCATAGAGAACAGGGACGGACGCTTCAAGTAAAGCGACGAGGCACAGAGACCTGGGAGTAAGGAGTCTGTTTGAAAGGTGAGAAAACAGATTTTATCCAAGAAAACAGGCAGGCGGTTAAGCGGTGCATCAGCCTTAGGAAAAAAAGTATTGGGGTTAAAGCTGGGTACCTCCAACACAGAGAAAGAAAACAGAGAATTAGAGCTTGGCTTAGGAGTGGAGGTCCCAGGTACCCAGGTCTCGCATGATACTGTGGGAGAAGCAATGCAAAATGTAACTGTTTTAAACATAGGGTTCTTAACATCGGTAGCTCCAGGCACCTTCTTGAGAGGTAACCCTAGTTTTGGGACAGGACAGTCAATAGCAAGTACCCCAAGTATTATGGAAGACACAGGGAAATATAAGTCCATCTTAAAGACAGGGTTTTTCGAAAAAAGAGACAGCGGGTATTACTAAAAATTCCAAATGCGATACCCCTGAGTTCGTGGTAGTAGACATACAGTCAGTAGTGGATACTCCGAATACTGTGGGCGAATCAGCGTGAAACAGTATTATTAAAGGAGTGGGCATCCCAGACTTAAGGTTATTTTTAATCATCCTGGAGGCTGTGGCATGATCCGTGAAAGAAACTGGGGTAGACTTTCCAATAGAAACAAGGGACATCTTGCTTGTCACTGAAGTGGGTGATTGAGAACCAGCAGGAACTGAACTAGCTACTGTAATGAAATCAGAGAACATTGCGCTTGTTTCAGAATTGGGTCCCTGAGAATCCCTAGTCAGGGCATCAGACTCCATGGGAGACTCAGTGACAGGGGTCTTGGAACCAATTAAAGGAATTGCAGGTATCACAGGCTTAATAGGAGAAATACCTTGCAAAACAGGAATTTTAGAAAAGGTGATAGGCATCTCACAGACTACCGCAGAGGTGGAGAGCAGGCAGTCAGGCTCTACCTCATGAGTCAGAGAGAAGCCAAGGGTTAACACAGGAAGTGCTGGGGAGGCCCTAGACGCAATAAAGGAAGACTCAGAGCGTAGTAAGGGATCAGAGGCAGATAAGCTGATCTCTGAAGTGATAGCCTGAGGGACCGTTGGAGGGAGGCTAATAGCTGTCACCGGTTCCAAGGAGACAGACTTAGAGTCAAGGACAGGAATAACAGATAGGACAAACGGAAGTGGGCTAGGGAAGGTTGCTTCTACAGCAGAAGTTTTAGCAGCGGCAGAGCTTAACTCAGCGGCTGCTGAAGAACTTTTAACTACAGTGAAAAAGGACTGCAGGTTTACAAAATCAGGGGTAAAGGGAGTTTTAAATTTGAAAACCTGATCCTTCAAAAAGGAGGGCCCTAACTGTAATTGTACTAAGGGAGCAACAGCAGATACGCTGATCTCAGGAGGGGTCACTTGGAAAGGGGCATAATGTGCACTGTTCGCTTTTAACCCTAGGATTTGAGGAGAGGAGAACACAGACAGTATAATGGGTGTAACCACAACTGTGCTGGTCTCTGAAGTGGGTATTTGAGAAAGTGTGTCTGGGACATCAGAAACGACTACAGATTCCACGAAAAGGGGTCTATGCTCAGAAGCAGGGATTTCAGCTCTCTGAGTGACAGACGGGGTCAGCGAAATACCTTGGGAGTGGGGATTCAGCGAACAGGCTTAGGAAAACAAATGGTTCCAGAATACTTTTAACTGGAGACAGTATTATTGCCGAAAGTTTAGGGGGCGTAGCCCCGAGAATTTTAGCTGAGTCAGGGGACATAACGGGTTCATCCTCTGAAGCTAAGGAGGTGTCCTTGACTGGCGGACTACAGGGATTTACCAAGGGAGGTTCATAGGGCTGACCTGCAGGGGTTAACATAGGAAAAACCTCAAGGGTTAAGTTAGGCTGTACCTGAGAATCAGAGAAGGAGAAGCTAGTCTCTGAGAGTGGGGTCATAGGGGGTTCAGCTTCTTGCCCTAGGGACCTACCATTAGTCTGTGGAATACAAGGGTTAACAATGGGGACCTCAAAGAGCAGACTAGCAGGGGTTAAAACAGAAATAACCTCAGGAACAGAACCTAGAAATTCTGGTTTAGAAAGAGAGGGCAAACAGGATTCATTCTCTGGTGCTAGGGAAGACACACTGACCTAGGGGATGCAGGGATTTACAGTGGGGGACTCATAGGCCTGACTAGCAGGGGTTAACACCGGAATAACCTCGGGGACAGAACCCAGGGAGGTTAACTCCGGATTAGGGAGCGTGGCAGCTTCTTCTTTAGCGGGCAGCGACAGAGAGATGGTTTGGCCATTCTTAGGAGAGGGAGGTACCCCCACAGGTTTAGCAACAGGACTGGCAGCATAGGGAATCTGCCAAGCAGCAACGTAGCTGGCAAGGAGGGGGTCCTGTTTGTTTATGCGAATGTCTAGTGTTAAGGAAAGTACATGGAGTGTATCTTGAGACTGAGCCAACATGAGGAGGGCGCTCTGTTGTACTAGATGAATGTCCAGTGATAAGGCCAGGGCATAGAGTGCCTCTTGGGCGTCGGCCAGTTCCATAGGGTACACGTTATCCCAGGTTAGAGGGGAATCAGGGGAGCGAACACAAGCGGCCAGAGACTGTTTTAAGTTCTGGATGCAGTAAGCCTTAATAAAGAGATCACAACGGCATTGTCTTTGCAAAGGGGTTAAACTTTCATACGTAAACAGTTCTTCAATCAGGGGTAGTATTTCACACAGATACTGGCCTTCAGAGTGGGACTGGTACGCAGGCCAGGACATAACTTCAGTTGGAAAATTGCCAATCCCCGCCACGGCGCGGTCCGGTTTTGATGGGCCGAGCATACTGTTACGCCGATGCTCGCCACAAACCGGGACCGGACCGCGGGGCTGAGGTGGGGTTATATAATCACTGACATTAGTCAACACAGACTGATCCGGAGTGCGCAGTTCTAGTCGTACATCGCAGGGTCAGGATTGGAGAAGGCAGCATCGTCGTTATTGAAGCCAAAGTCGGGGTAGGAGAAGACAGGATAATCGATGGCCGAAGCAGGGCCGGGATAGAAGACATCCGGGTGGTCGTAGTCGTAGCAAGGAATCAGTAACAGGCAGACAGGAGTTCCCCGCTTCAGCTTAGGAGCGTGAGCGCAGGAGTGGCCTCTGCGCGAGGAGCGGGCTCGGCATATGACGCCGGTCTCAGCACGGGGAGACAGCAGGACGGCTGAAGTGCACCGCAGGGTAGCGTCGGGGAAACCAATGCTTCAGCACAGAAGTCCAAGGCAGGTCACTGCATGGAGATTAGCAGCAGACCTCAGGAAAAAAAGAATGCAGCAGGTACCAGTGCTGGCTAAACACGCTTCAGCACAGGAGACAGGAACAGGTCTCTGGATACTCAGGAACTAGGGAGGTTAGAACACTAGGAGAGAGGCCTGGGCGGTTTGTGGCAGAGCCGGTAACGTCCAAGGTAGGAGTTATGATCGGCACTGGTTCAGTGCCAACGCCCAGGATATAAGGGGCGGAGATCCAATCACAGGAGGAGGGTGTGTGAGTATTCCTCCAATGATGGAGCACAGGGCAGAAGCTGCAATGAGAGGCAGCACATGTGCCATTGATTGCCAGAGGAAGCTTGCAACTGCAGAAGTCTGCAAAAGCTATAATCAAAGCCAGGAGCAGATTCCTTACACTGGGTCAATGAGATTTTCCAGTACTCACGGCTCAGTTTCATGGTAGTCCGATACCTTGCCCAGGTGAGCTCATCTAACAGCTCATCCATCTGGGGCATGGGATAGACATTCGACACGGTCTGGGCATTTAACTGCCGGTGGTCTACGCAGAACCGGGTGGTTCCACTGGCGAAGCCCAGGGACTCTGCGACCTGGAGATCTCCACCTTCTCCATGCTCTGCTTTACCTCCACAGACACTCGGAGCAGCTCATTCATGAACTGTGCTCCCTGGTCAGTCAGGATTCACTGGGGAAACCTACCCTAGTAAAAATATTTATAAGCGCCTCAGCCACCTTCCGGATGTCAATGGAGGAAAGAGCCACCGCCTCCGGGTACCTGGTCACAAAGTCCACAACAGGTAAGATATACCTTTTCCCCGACCTACTGGGGATCATCAGGGGCCCGATGATGTCTACCGCCACCGGCTGAAATGGTTTCCCGATCACCGGTAGTGGCCTCAAGGTAGCTCTATCCCTGTTTAAATAAAAGCCTCTACTGGTCAGAGAAATCCAGCAGAGAGCTGGTTGTTTACAGCTAATCAATAACCAGCTCCACCTGGGTAATCAGAGTAGTATAAAAACAAAAAAAGAGAGAAGTGCAGCCCTCCAAAGACGGGTGCTGCAGAAACTCATGATAAGGGCACTCAAAAAATAAATATGGCAATTGACTGGTTGTGAGGATTCAGGGATCGCGGCGCCCGCGGCCCGGCCCCTCCTCATCTTCTTTACCTCCTGCTGCTGAGGTGCGTGCCCCTCGCTGGCACCACTTACCTCCTGCTGCTCTGGGGGTTCCCCGCCGTCCCCGGCGGTCTCTCGCTCCTGCTAGCTCTTCCCTCTACATGATAGCTCCACGCACTCCTCCAGGCCTGCCTCCACTTCCGATTGGTCAGCCGCACTTAATATTGCCTGTCCTCCCATTCACTCATTGCTCGACAAAGTTTCCACTTGGATTACTACTCTGGCATTCTCTCCCTTATTTCTCTCAGGTTACGACTTGGCTTGGCGGACGTCTATCTCTGGCTCTCTACCCCTGCTTGGACAAACGACCTTCCGGAATTCTCCAATCCCTGATCTTGGCTAAACGGCAACGACGACGGCACTTCTTTACCGGTACCGGCAAGTATTGCTAGCTAACACCACCTGGCCTGGCAAAGCCTAAATCACCACACTCCAGTCACGCTCCTTTTGCTGCGGGTGCGTGCCCATATACGTTCCTCACCTCAGTAGAAGGGACGGGTCTGGTCTGCGGGCAGCACCGGCGTAACACTGGTCTGAATATTTATTGTGTGGTCAAAAAATGTTTTAGATGAAGTGAATAGACAGTAAAATCAATTAAAAAAAAAATATATATATATATATAAACTCTGCAACTTATCCTTTCAATATAAGCAAATATTTGCTGCAAGCAAAGAACAATTAGACATTTGATACCATCAAATTAAATTGGTAAGTAGATATATAACCAAAAAATACAGGGATAATAATTGTCTCAGTGATCCCTCATCCCTAATGAAGGGGTTAAATGATAATTAACCTCTTCACAGGGTGGAGATCACCTTCCAGCTCTAGATAGACAATCAGTCTGGACAAAACACAGTGACAGATTAAATAACCATACAAGACTAATTAGCCATAGTATCTGATTACAAGATGATACACCTGATTGTGTAAGAACACTCTATAGCAGGCCTGCACAACATACGGCCCGCCGGGACACCCTGTGCGGCCCGCGATGGCTCGATTCAACCCCCCCCACTTCATCCCCCCCCCCCTTGCGCTCCAGCAGTTTGTGACAGCGCGCTACCCCCCCCCCCCCCCCTCTCCCGCTCTAGCAGTGTAGCGCGACCCGGAACTTCCGGGATCTGCTGCTAGAGTGTGCTTCCCTCGCGCTTCTCCCTACCGCCATCTGTTGCCTCCGCCGCCGCTGCCACCACCTCTGCTGCTGCCGCCGCCATCAGGTAACATGGGGGGGGGTAGTTCATCCATGTGGGGTTGGGGGGGCTGCTGAAATGGGCGGAGGGGCTGCTGAAATGGGCTGGGGGGCTGCTGAAATGGGTTGGGGGGCTGCTGAAATGGGCAGGGGGCTGCTGAAATGGGCTCGGGGGCTGCTGAAATGGGCAGGGGGCTGCTGAAATGGGCTGGGGGGCTGCTAAAATGGGCTGAGGGGCTGCTGAAATGGGTTGAGGGGGAGAGATGTGAGGTGCAGGGGGGAGAGAGATGTGAGGTGCAGGGGGGAAGAGAGATGAGAGGTGCAGGGGGGGAGAGAGATGTGAGGTGCAGGGGGGGAGAGATGTGAGGTGCAGGGGGGGAGAGATGTGAGGTGCAGGGGGGAGAGAGATGTGAGGTGCAGGGGGGTGGGATGTGTGTGGTGTGCAGGGGGGTATTATGTGTATGGGTGAGGGGGAGAGATGGGGGTATGAGAGATCGATGGGGAGTCTCGCAAAGGTTGATGATGAGGGTTTTTGGGGGAGATATGAGGATGATGATGAAGGGTGCTGGGTAGATATATGAGGATGATGATGATGAAGGGTGCTGGGGTAGATATATGAGGATGATGAAGAAGATGATGATTTTACCCGTGCGGCCCCAAACTTTTTTCCTTGGAGCAGTTCGGCCCTTCTCACTGTACAAGTTGTGCAGGCCTACCCTATAGTATATAGGTAACCATTTACCCTAATGATATATACAAAAGCTAAAATCAAACCCTTACACATCTAACATTCAAACTATTGATACATCCATAGAGTAACATTATATTAATCCTCAGATAAGAATTTAGCAAGGATATATAGTAGAAATGTCCATGGTTTAGATCAATTGAACTTTAGAGTCTCTGCTATGAATAAATGTCATGCAAATATGTGTCAAGGTGAATGATATACTGCTAAATCAATTCAGGCACTGTATACCCTCTAATCCACTGAATAAGGGGTTCAGCGTATTACATCAAATACAGGAGGCAGTCCCAATAATGCACCTTTAGAAGGGCCAATACTCTGTCCACATATTTATCCCCAAGCTTGTACAGTGCCCCAGTAATTCAAACCAAAGGGTTCTCACCCCCAAGGTTTCCACAAATGTGGATTCTGCAGCATATGTAAATATGCTAGATCAACGAAGTCAGTAACATCTCAAGTTACTAATGATACTTAGGCTAAGGCCCCGCTCCCAGAGTCAGCGCACCCGCACTGCAGACAGGCGGTGCGCTGAGATACACAGACCGCGATATGCGGTCTGTAGGGAGCGGGAGGTGGGCGGGAGTGGGAGGTTTGACAGGGAGGGGGGGCATGGCTTGAGCGGAGGGACCCGCTACTCTCCCCCCCTCCCTCCACGGGAGTGCCTTATTGCTTGAACATTCATGTACCTACAGTATCCTGGTGATTTCTCAATAGTCTACAAATCCCAATATCTTCCTCCTGTACTTGTTCCTTTTCTGTTTATTATTTCCGGGTGTGCCAGTCAGTGGTTAGACCAAACCCTTATCCGTGTGTCCGTCCCAACGTCCCACCTGCTAAGTATTAAAATACTTTCACTACAAGTCAGCTAGTGAGACCTCAAACAAGTCCCTCCATCCCGCCTTCCAGCAGAGATCCCTCCTTCTCCCCCCTCAGCACTCTACTCTCACTCGGCTCACAAAACACACACGCGCACACACAGGCAGGCACTCACGCACTCATACACACACACACACAGACAGAGGCAGGCACTCACGCACTCAGGCACACACATACACATACACACACAGACAGGCACGCACACACTCATACACACACACACACACACACACAGAGGCAGGCACTCACGCACTCAGGCACACACATACACATACACATACACACACAGACAGGCACGCACGCACTCAGACACACACACACAGACAGGCACTCACCTGCTTTCACTCCACACTCCTCCCCGCTCCCCGAAGCCTCTCCTCCTCCTGAAGCCTCCCCTCCCCATTGGCTCACAGCCACACCACGTGACGCGTCAACGCTAGGAAACACCATTCTCTTGTGTCTCCTAGGGCCGGCGCGCCACAGCGTGTAGTCAGCTGTGCAGCCAGTGGGGACCGGGACCGGCTCGCGAGGATTCCCCTGCTGCTGGGGAACTCGCGACATGGCCGCCCGCGCCAACGAGTGCAGCGGGACCGAGGCCTTACAGAATTAAAACACTGATTACTTGTAACACTGATTATGTTATATACTCCCTTAAATGCGGTTGTGGAAAAACTTACGTTGTTAGAACTATCAGACCACTAAAAAAACGCATCATGAAACATATTAGATCTATCAAAAAGGGGGACATAAGATTTCCGGTCTCCAGACACTTTTCAGAATGCCCTACAGGCAATCTGAATTCTTTTTCATTTAATGCTCTGGAACATATCCCATTACCTATCAGAAAGGGGAATAGGTTGAACATTCTTAATTGAAGAGAAATGTTCTGGATTTTTTCATTGAACACATTAAGTCCATCAGGGATAAATACAGATTGGGAGCTAAAGCATTTTCTCACCTAAGGGTACGAACTAATTGATCATATTTACTAATGTACATTTATGATCTTCAACATACATTTATTTTGTTTTTGGGGAGATGCTTTGGTGTTCCCAATCTGTTTTGTAGCCACTTCCCCCTCCATTGCTGTTTATGTGGACTTTTATGGATAAACTGTTTACAATACTTCATAGGAAGACATATCATCAGTCTTTATATGGTGATCTTACAGATCCTTACAACCTCTCCATTTTTTATTTGACGGTTTAGAATTTGAGTTATATCTGATATTACTATAGTTATATGACTCATGTGTACATGAGTGGGTATATAGAGGTTAATTTGTTAACAAATATTTGCATATAGAAGGAGTTAAATGTATTATGAAGGTTATATTCAAACTTATTCCAATCTATTTGACCTCCCAATGAGATGTCTTATACACAACTGCACACATGATATCTAACATCCATGATCAGATTTATTAATGACATTATACAAGAGCCATGTTTCTTTTAAATAACCCATTTTTAATAACTGTTGTGGTCTTACAGGATTCAAATGGTTAATGTTGTCGTTTCTTTGAATTTATGTTTATTACATCAACTTTAAACAGTAGATTTAGGAACTGTTTGTTATACATATTTTCTTAGCATATTATTTATTATTTGACAACTAATACCTTGGGTCTGGTATAATGACATCTTTTATTTATTTTCTCTTATTGTATAGAAGTATTTATGTTGTTTTGTTTGCATTGTTCCTGCGCCCTTAGTTGTGGGTGGATTGCTGCCGGTTGAACTGTCACTCAGAGTTCCATCATTGGTTCCTTACCTTAGGGTGGGGGACCTATTGCAGATCTGGAGGGGTGGGACTTCCGGTAGCGCTTCCCATAAAGAATCGGCACATTGAAGGGGGCATTACTCTTTGATAAAGTGCATTACCTGCATGAAACGCATCAGAGGTCCCTGTCCTGACTCTTGTTTTTAACTTTATGCTGCTACACGTTCAATAAAATCTTTTTCTGACACTCTGAACCAGCATCCGCCGCACTTCCTTCATTTTGGAACGCATCATTCATTGCATGACACGCAGTGCACCGCCATCTCCCCTCCAAAGCTGGGAGGAATCTTTCGTGGCAATCATAATAGATCACAACGGACCAGCTGTTTCAAATCAGATAAATAACAAAACTTTATTACAGTACATCCAAAAATAACAATATATACAAACAAATGAAGTATCTACAGTAGAAAGTTTCTTAAAACTCCTATTCGTTTCGTGGTGATTGAAAACAGAGACACACAGCTGAATTACCCATATACATAGAAGGTAAGTATAATTCACAGTATATCCGGACTATGCGTATATATGTAGATTGGAATACTGACCAGCTAAGTGAGGTAGTTAATCGACTCCAATTAAAATCTGTAAAGATTGGGTAGATATGCAATGGTATCTTGAATGGTGTGCAGTGTATAGGTCCGAGTTGAATCTCATATATACTTAATAGTTTCAATGAGCACCTATAAACACTATAGCACCCACTAAGGTCACCGAGCCTGTCCAGACCATCAGATACCCAAAATATAGTGACAAGATAGCAAAAATATATATTGTATCAGCACTTAATATTCTTAATATTGTGTAGATATGATGCGGATATAAAAATTGTTGTTGTTTGTGCTGAATAGTATATACACATGAATATGTTACACTCCTAATCAGTCAATGTTATAGCAGTGGCCCCAGAGGGCCAGTGCGAGAGCGAGACACACTCATGCACCAACAGTGCTAGTTTCTGAACTGTTGCTAATAGCAGCGGGAAATAATCATAGGAGCACAAAACCGTCTCAGGGAAGCACAATACACCCGTATGTGATATCCTTAGTTGTAACTAATAGCGGCTGAAAAAAGCATAATACAACCACGCATGAACAGTGCCAGCTCATAGCCTACAAGTTGTGATCAGCAACCGCAGAGGGTAAATATAAAGGCACAGCATAAGCAACGTCCGTATGTTAAGACTGTTAGGACAAATAACGGCTTAGAGAGCCAGCATAGGAGTACACTATAACCGCACATAAATAGTAGTGGCCACAGAGGACCAGTAATGGATAAATAGAGTGCCTGTATACAAGCCATTTCTTGAGTCGGTCATCTCAGGAATCACCATTTAACAGACGTCACATGACTTGACGTCCTCTTACTGACGTATGTTTTGCAAGTGACACGTGCTTCATCCCCCTGAGTTTGGTGGTCTTCAAAATGGAGACCTCACTCAGGACATATTTTTCCTGAAGAATATCGGTGCTGAGCCTGGTGATCCCACAGCTGCCACCAGCAAATAGCCTGTCACAGAGACCAGGACTAATACCAAGGATCAATATCGCCAGACAGACAAAAGTTTATAAAATGAATGTATTGGAAACCATTAATCCACAACAATGCATACACACAACACACATACCCAATTTGGGATACCATGCAGGGCCAGTCGCAGGGACCTCTCTAAGGATATTTCCCCTGTTACCCTTCACTGCAGTGTACACAGGAACTGGTCTTGGACCTGACCAGACTGGACCTCCTGCCTGGAACCGGTACGAGAATTGGCACTGCAGCTGGAATCCTCTCAGCCAAGAAAGAGAGTTGACAGCCAAAGTCGAGCTGAAGCAAATGAATAAAGCTAGCTAGGGGTCTCCCTCCCTATGTTTTTATACACTTAACCCACTAAATTGCAACATTCAGGGTCAGGTGTTGGGTATGTGCCCAGGCCATGAGTGGTGGGTAAAAACGAAACATTAAAAAGAGCAACATAAAAAGAGTAACATGGAAAAGTCGCAGACAGCTTTGCAACTGAACATAGAGTTAACCCCTGGTCCCTGAAGTGCTAGACCGAGGCAACATTACACATACATATAAAACACATAATACAACTGTATTATTGACAGGTAGGGGTAATGCACGGCTTGACCTTTATTAACAGCAGCCATATTTACCCTTACCGTCACACTGAGGATATCTATACATTGATAATGAACGTTCTGCACTCTATAATGATGGTGAGTATCTCTATACACTGATAACCTAATATCATAAATATATGATATTTATTATAATGTAATAAAAGACCACGATTATTCTAATGTATTAATTAAAGAGTTGTCGTAAATATTAACTGCGTGTATGTGTATGATTGGATCGATTTACATTTAATATCGATTGTATGGCCTTTGTTTCAAATTCATTATTATCCAAATTGCACGTGACATTTTGGAGACTTAAAATGCAAATAAATGCAATTTGCCATATTGCATATGAATTCGAATCAAAGGCCAATAACGCAGCCCTCAAATAAAAAAACTTTAGTTTTTATTTGTTAAATTCGATAGTCCTAACATTAACTATGTCTATGATTGATGTGATTGGAATCAAAGGCCATTAACGCAGACGACTTCCCTCATGATTAACGTAACAAAACTTTTTATCTTTTTAAAACATGATTAACTATAATGTTTCAACTATGATTTACACATTTGAAAACTTTTATTTTTGTTTTATTCAGTTATTATTTTTTTTTGTGTTTATTTTCCTTTATGGTTTTATTTGTATTTTTTTAATGTAACACGGCTGGTCCAGGTTGCCTCTCCGCCTCCCAATCTCCCGTGATCAGCGGGGCAATTCAGGCACATAAAAAACAAAAATGGGGCGCAAAAAGAGAAACAAAGAACCCAATTAGTAACACAATATAATTTATATGTCAAATAGGAAACATATAATACTCACATAAAAAGAGGTGGATCAAAATGATCCTGACATCCGCATATCCACAGAGAGCCGGGCTCCGTACCAGAACCCCGCGATCAGAAAGTCCCCAGATATTGAAGAGAAAAAGTCCAGCTGAAAAGATGGTGTTAGTAGCTGGATTCAAGTTTCCGTCGGTATCCTCGTGGTGTGCTTAGATTGCAGCTTCCGGATGTCTGTCATCACGAACATCACGTACTGCGTCTGACCTCACCACAACGCGTTTCGTGTCGGATTGACACTTCATCAGGGAGTTCTGTTACGGAGCCCGACCCTCTTTGGATATGCGGATGTCAGGATCATTTTGATCCACCTCTTTTTATGTGAGTGTTATATGTTTCCTATTTGACATAAATTATATCAAATGGGTTTGTTGAGGTCCCTTCAATCGAGGGTCTCTACTGCTCAGATGTGGGCTCCAAATTATGTAACTTAGAGTCTGGGTGCGCACCCCGGATCCCAATAATGACACAGAGTCACGTATCAGTTTCCTCAGACAAGTAGTCAAGACAAGACTGCCGAGTTTTTGTATTACAATCTATTTATATCAAAGTAGGCTAACACTAGCCAATCATTCAATGTCACTCAATGCCATTCAATGCCACACCTATTATGCGGCAAAGCTTATCCAATTATTACATTAGTTAGTAGAAAAAAGGCACGATGGGGGCGGGGGTCTTGTCGGCTGATGCAAGTTTCACAGAAATGCCGTGTGTCCTTGCTTTCTGAAGTTAGGTTTCGTTTTCTCTGATATCACTTCCTTATTGCGTGGGCGTGGGCGAGAGTCTGTGCAAGCGGAATTTCACGGTCACCTCGGATAGAAAACAGTATTAGTAAAAAGCACAGCAAACAGATAAATATGGAGACGAGTGGTTTCTATAAAGCATAGAGATATGATCTCCATATTTTATCCTTCACAGTCCCCCCTAGAAACCACGAGACAAACATAATCTTATAAAAGTATTAGAAAACGAAACCAAAAAGGATATACTTTCCCTATGACTAATCTTAACCTTAGAAAAACTACCTGAGGGTGTTGGTCGGCTGTTCATGAGCTTCTCTCATCCCCGACAACTGCTTGCTTGCTAAACTCGAAGACCTACAGAACATACACAAGGAGTCCCTTCCCTACCGACAAACAGAGTAGGGTCTGGGAACTTGATTGGTCACCCCTGTCACTCCAGAGTACTATAGTGGACTGGTCTTATGTTCTCTCGTTTCTGTAATGGCATATTTTCATAACATTGGCACATTGCTCTTGTTCTCAAGGTTTTTGGCTTAGCTGAACCGCTCAATATCAATTGGAACTTCAGAAGAAAAAATGTATTTTAAACTAACATTCATTCCAACTCTCACTGTGCTGAGCACACGGTCAGCTTTATCATTTTAAAGACACTGCATATTCATCTGACTAAAGAAAAAATATTTTCTATAAGACTTGTTTCCGGGCAAAGAGCCATCTTGTTTCTGGGCGTTTCGCCAATTGACCCTGAAAAGATAAGATAACGTTACACCACGGCTTCTTCCTGAAAAATAATAATTATTGGAGTGGAACTTTTGCTTAAAGTTTAAATACATGGAGCTTTATCCAGAGCCCTAAGAACTACATTTTTTATGGCCTCTCAAAAATTAACACACGGGCTTTTATATAGCTAAGGTTTATATAACTTCTTAACACACAAATAACTTTCTAACTACTGAACTTGTCTTGTATTCTCTTGCTTGCTCCATTTTCTCAACACCCATTTTCTCCTTAACCCTCTACAATCTGACTTCTGCACTGCTCCCTCCACGGAGACAATTCTCACTAAAATAACTGATGACCTATATGCTGCCCCAGACAGAGGTCATTACACTCTGCTCCTATTACTCCCTGCAGCATTTGCCTCTGTGGACCACACTCAAAAATTTCTCTGCATTCTCCCACAAACCTTCATCTTTCAACTTTCCTTTACATACTTGGATTTTATCCTTCAACATTTTTGGTTGTAATCTTCCGGTAGAGGGTAAATCCAATACTTTAAACAACAATTTACATTTCTTGGTATACTTCTTTCCCTCCCGCTCTGTCAGAAGAGTTACGGAATCCCGTGCACCAGAAGGCAAATCCTTCCTTAAAAACTGCGAGAACATTGTCTATTTTAAAAACAACCTCGGACATGTGCGCCAATTACCGGCGGTACCCGGACTCTTGAGCTTCAGCGATAAATTGACCTAGATGGGGAGGCGCGCAGACACTCCCCGGACCGTCACCTGTATGGACGATCCTCCTATTATCTAACAATAGATATCCTTACACACTCGTCCCCTAACTACTTATAATGTCGTTATTCCGTAACCCTTATGACATATGAACATAAACCACACATCTGGCAGGCACAAGACCTTACCAACTATATAAATCCTTGGCGGGAACCACCGGACTCTATGGTCTCGTATAGATTAACAATACTTAGCCCATCAACCATTAGCTTTCTGAAGTTAGGTTTCGTTTTCTCTGATATCACTTCCTTATTGCGTGGGCGTGGGCGAGAGTCTGTGCAAGCGGAATTTCACGGTCACCTCGGATAGAAAACAGTATTAGTAAAAAGCACAGCAAACAGATAAATATGGAGACGAGTGGTTTCTATAAAGCATAGAGATATGATCTCCATATTTTATCCTTCCTATTTTATCTCCATATTTTATCCTTCAGTCTGTTTCACTCCTCCCTAAGGAGGGGATGTGAGTGCCCTCTCCTCCCAACTGGGAGTGGGAGAGGCCAGTCAGCCCTCATGGCTGGCTGGCCATGAAAGATCTTAGGTTCCAGACTCAGTGAGCACGCACCATCAAGAGGCCTGGAATCCTCTGTCCGTCATGCACCGCTGTATAACTGTAAGATCAACTTCAGTGACTGCCACAACAATAAACCCTGTTTGCTTTTATATAGTCCTGCTTGAGTGTTCAGTCCATTTGAGCACGGGGGAATAACTGTTTTGGTGGGGGCTAACTCTGGACACGCTGGAGCTCACCACAACTGGAGGCGCTGAACACCCGAGGAACCTCAGATGACATCAAAAGCCTGTCCTGGTCTTCATAATACCGCAGACAACACAGCTCTCCTGAACCCTCACAGGTAAGCCACACCACAACACATAATAGCTGAACACGTATCTCCTAGAGGGTTGGGTACATGGGCTACAATTGGAGGTGCTGCTCAGATCAGGACAGGCTTTCAGGACTTTTAAACAGCAGACAACAGAGAAGCCCAATGCTACATCCAACATGACAGAATTACACAGTAAAATACTTATATATTCTCTTGAAATAGGGTCATTTAGTTTAACCCTTTGGCCAAAGCGTTGTAAGCTTGCGAGCCACGTCAAGGCAGACACCTGTTCGCAAGGCCTAACACTACCAGATAAAATACTAATATACCTCTATTAGGATTAAAATTCTCATTTACCTCTATTAGGAGGGAGAAAGACCACAGTGGGTCTATATCCAGCAGAATGAGGCACTTGCAAACTAGGGAAGTGGGGAGGGGCGGGCTTAAAACCTGGGAAGGAGGAGCCACTAACCTCCAACAGCTGAAACAGCTGAAAATGGGTTAACAAAACACAAGACTTCAGCAAGCTCTTTTTGGGAACCCCTGAGCCCCCACAAAATATATATATGTATATGTGTCAAAATGGAGTGCTCTTGAGCATGGCATATGTATAAAACAGACGACAGAGAAGCCCAATGCTACATCCAACATGACAGAAATACACAGTAAAATACTTATATATTCTCTTGCAATAGGGTCATTTAGTTTAACCCTTTGGCCAAAGCGGTGACACATATACATATATATATTTTGTGGGGGCTCAGGGGTTCCCAAAAAGAGCTTGCTGGGGTTCTGTGTTTTCTTTTAAACAGCAGCAGCATTTAAAGGAGATTTTAACATCAAGCAGTACAGTGGATGCAGCAGAGAGATGGTGCAGAAAGGGGCCGGGGCCCCTGCAGGTATGGTACCAGGGATCCTTGGGCACCCATTCGTTAAAGAATGTCTTTCTCCCTGAGACCAAACCAGGGAGAGTGGAACCTTCCAGTGAGAAACCCTGTTGAAAGGTTGGGGCCAGGGAAATGTATGAAGCAGGACCCTTGGGTACCCATTCTTTGAAACTAGCATGACACACTGTGCTGTGGGGGAAGCACACCAGGATCAGTGTCTCTGGGAGTTTGACCCGCACGTGTCCTGTTAATTATAGGGGCAACCCCCCGAGGGCATGTTACCGGAGAGTGTGCTACCCTATCCATCACGTCCTGTTGAAAGGTTGGGCCCAGGGAATTGCCAGAAGCATGACTTTGGGTACCATTCATCAACTAGCACGACGTACTGTGTTGTGGGGGAGGTGCACCGGGTGGAGCAGTATTCGGGAGCGTGACCCTCACTGTCTATTCTTCAGGACTGTGTTTCTGGGGGCTTCCAGTTGGACAATTATCCTGGGAGTGTGAATCCCATCTCTGCCTCATAATCAGAGAATTGTGTGTTTGGGACTGTGCTATGGACTCTAACATCAAAGTCTGTAGTGTGGACTGTTCTAAAATGGCGGCCACCACATGGTTGCCTGTTTGCTATATTCAAAATGGTGTTCCCGTCTGGAATCGGGACCACATGTTTTGCTAACTCGAACTTGCAAGAATTTGCAGAATCTTTTGGCACCAAACTCTGGTACCACCCAGTCAAGTGACTGGCTCATCCCGAGTCAGGTCCTCCTTCAACTCAAACAGCCCTGCCTTTAATTCCACACAGGGGAGGGACTAACTTCTATCAGCCAAGCAGAGCCCATCTTATGCTGGGAGGAGTTCTCAAGTGTTGCACTCTGCCTCATTCATCATGGACCTGAGTAACAGTGAAGAACGAATATTCAGCTTGCGTTATACCTACCTTAATGGCTACCAGTGAAGCTACCGACGATTTGGAAATCACCAACTACTCCCTCCCAGGCGGCTACCTGATCGTGCGGATCCATGGCCAGATTTACCTGCAGGGCATCTGCCCGCATTGTTGTCTGCCCGGAGGCGCCATTGGCCTTACTGTGCGGAACCCACACTGTGGCACTTTCTATTTGTGGCCTGCCAGCCCAGTATCTGTGGAGCTAACTTCCTCTATGCCTAGAGCCTCCACACAAATGGTGCGGCTCTAACAAGTTTCCCTGTCACGGATGATGTGGTCCCGTGCGCCCTGCTCATCGTACCCGGAGGCATAAGTGGTCCGGTGCCACTTATATCTGCTGACCCTGCCATGGGCCTGTGTGCCCTTCTGTCGATGGTCCTAGGCCTGGGATCCCATCTTGCTGCCGACTCAGAGGGTGGTTGGACTGAGGGGCGTCATGTGTGAGTCCCCAGGCGAACCAGAAGCAGGTCAGCTCCATAAGCATATTCGCCAGGGCGATTGATTCTCCCTGGCATCGCGTCCTGGTGGAGGTGTCTCCACCCGTTGCTGAAACAGATGACGTCGGCCGAGCGGAACCTGTGGAGAAGCTCCCAACCATTACCTACCGTGCCACGAAAAGTTCCAGTCCTGATGCGTCCCTCAGAGAAGTTGCAGAGGTTCCAGAACATCTGAGGAGCTCGGCAACCCAGGATGATGTCGGTGCTGAACAAGATTTACCTGATGAGGAACCAAGGGATGTCTCCTACCTTCCCATGGGTGAGCCGTCCCTCTCTTACTTTGCTCCGGGTACTGCTGCGGCCTACCTGGATGAAGCGCCGGGTGCGGCCTTGTCCAGTGTGCAGCGGAGTGACGAACTTCCGGTTCAACCGAATGGGATGTCATCACCGCCGCCGGACTTGAGCTAGCCTGGTGGTCTCGCGAGATCATCGTGGAATGATGACGTCACAAAGATGGCGTCCGTTAAATCCACTACCGTTGCCGAGCCACCGCCGGTTGCAGAAATGGTGAGACCGGGATAGATCCATGCGAGGCTCCTTGTTTTGTTGTGCAGTGTCAGGAGAGAGGTCACCATACCCCTGTTGTTACCCTGTCATCTCCTTTCAAAGGCCGGGGTAAGCCCATCATTCCCGGACTGGCCAGGGGACTTGGTTAGGCCCCATCCACTGGCTCTAGCACCCCATGTTCTGCCTCATGCCACCCTTGTGCAGGACATTGCCCTAACCCCTTCAGCCCATGCCATGGCTCCATCCATGACACCTAGTCCGGTGAGGGTAAAACACATTGACCCTAACGTCACCCCCTTTGTGCTCTCACATTTCCCAGGAGATGATGCATCTTCAGGGCTGTCCCGTGATGTGAGGGATTAGTCGTTTTTAGCTCTGAAGAATCAGAAGCAGATATACGTGTGTCTAGTTGTGTGAAAAGGTCAGGGTCCAGGGGATCTTTCAGATCATTCAGGGACTCATCCACATCACCATCCCAGCCGTCTAACACATCTAGATAATCTCAATGATCTAACACTTCTGGTGTGTCTTCTCCAATACCTATCAGGTCCAGTAGCTCCGGGCCTGAGCCTTTGTCAAGAGAACCCCTTAAGTGGTGGGACCCCATGTTCCATGGATTTGTCCCTACCATGAACAGGACAACGTTCATTTTGGTTAACGGTCCTATAGTTGACTATTGGTGGGAGGAAGGCTAATTCTCTCCTGAGAATGAGGCGGAGGCTATTCGAAAGAGACATGTCCTTGGTTGATAGTACAGACTGTGACTGTTGTTAAACAACACTTTCTGATTCTCTTCCTAAGTGGACCATCACCCTAGAGCTATTAGTATATAGTCCAGAAACATTTCTCCCACTGTGTATATACTATGATGGTTGGAAATATTGATTTACTCACAATCTGATGCTGTTGATTCCTCGTGCGTGCCTCACGTTGTAGGAGTAAATGCAGAGAGTCCAGAAGTATGGAGAAAAACGGAGCACAGCTGCAAAAATCGGAGGGCTACAATACTAGAGTTAAGTTAAAAGCATTTTAATGAATAGGTGACAACATGGTAAGATTAATTAAGCAACTCAGTAACGCGTTTCACGCATCTTTCAGCGTTTCATCAGAGAGTGTATAACTCTATTGAAAACAGAGGTTTAAATCCCTTTCTCCCCAACCGGAAGTGACGTAACGCCGGGTGCAGTGCAGAATAGTATCAGCGAGACTGAATGTGGCAGATAGAGTAACTCTCAGTACTCAGCCGTGGCACCCTCCAGATGGAGAATCAAGTGTTCCATTAATAGTATAGTAAAAACAGTTCAATACATACTTAAGATATAATAAACAGTAATCTGTATCAGAGAATATAAAAGTAACAGTAAAGCTTACTATGGAACAAAAAGTTAGATGGAGCTAGATTGATCAATATATATATGCTCTAAATAACACACTGTACCAGAGTACATCCCATTAGTGGATACCACTAAAAATATATAATGGTGGTTCAATTAGATCATATATGGAAACAAAAATAAAAATACTAAACATTGGACTTATATCAAAGCCAATCAATGACGAATCCAATGTTTTGGATATAGATGATTAAAGTACAATAATTATAAAATTTACAGATTTAGAACAATACATGTAATACAATAAAGAGTACATTGCTAGAGTTCCCTATTGTGAAACTGTATGAGTATATTGAGCCATCAATTAATCAATAATAGGCTAAGAAATGTATGTAGCATATGTCAGAAATGCTTAATAAAAAATAATAAGTACGTTTGTCCACATTAATTGGATGTCTACATAATCAATATCAAACACAGGAAAAAGTAAAATGGAAACCTGAACAGATACCTTGTATACCAAAAAATGTATATTGCTCAACAAGAAACAGTAACATTAATATAACAGCACAGATCTCTCTTAATGCTACGTTTTTCTCCGTACTTCTGGACTCTCTGCAGTGTTCAAAATATGTCAGAGAACCAAGTAGGAAGCAACAGAAACAAATAGTATGTGGATTTGTTTGTTTGAAAAAGTAGATATCACAAGATAACTCCACTCCGATAGTAAGGAGTTGAGTAACATACAACACCATCATGAAAAATCAATTATGGTGCACCCCAACACCACCCCAAACTGTAAAAGATGTAAGTACACATCACTGTATTATCGGTGAAAATAATTCCCTGTTCTGTATAGTGACGGACCCCGACAGAAAAGGACGAGGTGAAGGAGTGACAGTAACAATAAGTGAAGAATTGTTTTTTCTTTAATTCTAAATTTGGACTTTTTTCAAGATGAGGATGGGGGGGACGAAAGATCTCCAATCGGCACTCACTTTAGATGGCGCAACAACAGGGACAGGAGCCTGTGTATATACACTGGCGACACACTTTATTCGAGCTCGGCTAGTCCCACGAATTCAGATATACCCGGGTGTATTGAGGTTTGTGACTGTTTTCTGCCAGAGTGCATTGAGGTATTTTCCAGGCAGGGATTGAAGCATTTTATTCCCGCTGGCTGCAATACTGCACAGTATATATATATATACTGCATTACAATTCATGAATTTATGCCATCTGGTAGACACGCGAAGCATTGCAGCCTATTAAATCCTAATCATTATCATTTAACAGATCAGCCACCCGTCAGCCAGGCATGAACCCAGGCTGGGAAGGCAAACGCAACGGGGCTTGTCAGAGGTGAGGAGCGGCGCATTCCAGGTATCTGCCAGGTACAAACTGGGCATTTGCTCGAATAAAGTGTGTCGGTGCAGTACGGAGAGGGTGTCACTGGGAGTTGGAATGTGGTATGGGGTCTCTGAGATACATTGTGGTATGCTAAGACTGGACTGGACCCGGGTGACAGGGGGTTAATCAGTTTGTGCGAAGCTTGCCTAATTAATGTCTAGGAGGTATGGGGAAGTGAAAATAGAATGATTATAAAGAAAAAGAGGGGTTCAGGCAGTTTAGGGCTCAAAATAAGATTATGGAAAGTTAGGGGGGGGGTTCGCTATAATAAATATGGGTTAAGCAGAAAAATATATCTTGTCGATAATATTCTTTATATGGGCATTGCATTTATTACACTGTATAAAGATTGTGTAATGTATATCGGGCTGTTAAGTATATATGCTTCTGTATCACTAATAACCTGAGACCAAACCTTTGAGACTTCCTAATTTTGGTCTCCTTGTACATTCTTGGTAATAAAAATCATTACTCATTTATCCTCTTTTGGCCTGGACATTCGATTATTGATTCAGGCAATGACAAGCCTCAACTTGCATACAGCCTAATCATCTACGTTCCAAAACGTGGAAGTCCCCGGAGTGGATTAGCCTCATATACTCACCGATGGTCTGTGTCAGCGTCTCAAAAAGTGACTCGCCTCTACTAATAAAGTGCCACAGTACACACATTGCACTCTCACACCATGCCAAGCAAAGGGATATACTGTAATGGGTGATTTCTGGCATCAGACCATGTCCCACTCTGAAACCTACTTTATCTCTTTGTCACTACCCGGCTCCATTGTCTCTGGGGTGGTGCTGGATGTGGGGGAGAAGGAGGAGGTTCCACAAGCAGGGTATGGGTGGAGAAGACACAGAGTCACTTCTCACAGCAGGAGTGAAGTGTGTATCCCGTCTAGCTTGGTGTGCCATGGTGGAAGAGAGTAGTGGGTGATAGATGCTTTCTTTGGTGGGGGGTGGTGGTGTTAGCTCTTCCATGATGTCCCGGAGATGGGTGTCTGGAGGTACATGACTCAGTGGGTCACTGTTGCAGCTTCTCACAAACTTCACGGTGCTTGTTCTGGAAATGTTGCAGGAGATCACTCATCCTCAGGCGTAATCTAATATTGCCTTATGCACCTCTGCATGACAAAGAGCCCAGTGGAACCAACTCAAGAAGATCACTGAGTCATGGCTGGTCACTGGAAGTATGCCCACACCATGCTTGTGGCTCCTCTGGGAAGAACACTGCACCCCTGTGATGCCAGTGAGCTGGGGAGGGGTCTGGGATGCTAGGAGGGCAAGCCTAGAGACTCGCACAGTGATGTCGATGAGAGGCATACCCGCATTCCTCTTCCTCCCCTCCATGACACTCCTCGCTAAGCTCATCAGAAGAGCCACCATCACCACCACCAATGTCGCCCTCAGCTTCTCCTAGTTCCACTAGGGCATTCCCTGGACCCAGGGCAGGGGGGGAAGGGAAAGAGGGGGAGCGAGCAGCGACAAGTGTCCTGGGTCCAGCTGACCAGCGCTGGAAGTTGGGACCATCCACCGTTGAGGCAGAACTACTGCGTTCAGATGCTGGGCCTCTTGTTGCAGCTGGGCCCATCTCTATACAGTTGCTGTGAGTCTCACTTCGATACCAGGCCTCCTTCCAGGTCTGCCTCTCCCATGTCGGGCCTCCTGCTGGGCATGACTCTCCCATTCCAGGCCTCCAGCCAGGCCTGCCTTTTTCCCGCCTGTGCACGCTGGAAGCTGGGCCTGACTTCTGGGCAAGCTTCCTGTGCACACCGGTGGCAAAGAGTGGTCCAGGGTGGGAGAGAGAAGCTTGTCATGGGAGAGAGGCCTGCAACAGCTGGGGAGAGTGGGGGCACAAGAGGCCTGAGGCCATCCCCAAGGTGTGTGTTATTTGTATTTGGGGGTAGTGTTGTATGTATTTGGTGTGGTGTTGAATGTTTTTGGGGAAGGGATAGTGTTATATTTATTTGGGAAATGGGGTAGTGTTGTGTGTATTTGGGTATGGGGGGTAGTGTTGTATGTATTTTGGGATGGGAGGGTACTGCACCGACACACTTTGTTCGAGCAAATACCCAGTATGTACCTGGCAGATACCTGGAATGCGCCGCTCCTCATCTCTGACAAGCCCCGTTGCGTTTGCCTTCCCAGCCTGGGTTCATGCCTGGCTGATGGGCGGCTGATCTGTTAAATGATAATGATTAGGATTTAATAGGCTGCAATGCTTCGCGTGTCTACCAGATGGCATAAATTCATGAATTGTAATGCAGTATATATATATATATACTGTGCAGTATTGCAGCCAGCGGGAATAAAATGCTTCAATCCCTGCCTGGAAAATAACCCAATGCACTCGGGCAGAAAACAGTCACAAACCTCAATACACCCGGGTATACCCGAATTCGTGGGACTAGCCGAGCTCGAATAAAGTGTGTCGCCAGTGTAGTGTCGTATTTATTTGGGGATGGAGGGGTGGTGTTGTATTAATTTGGGGATAGGGGTAGTTTGGTATGTTGTTTTGGATGGGGGTAGTGTTGTATGTATTTGAAGGTGGAGGGGTAGTATTGTATTTATTTGGGGATGGGAGATATTGTTGTATGCATTTGGAGATAAAGGGGTAGTGTTGTATTTGTTTGGGGATGGAGGAGTAGTGTTGTATGTATTTGAGGGTGGAAGGGTAGTATTGTATGTATTTGGGAATATGCTGTGGTGTTGTATGTATTTGAGGATGGGGGGGGTGTTGTATGTATTTGGGGTTGGAGGGGTAGTGTTGTATGTTTTTGGGGATGGGGGTATTGTATGTGTAACCCATCTCCCCCCCCCCCCCCCGGTCGCAGATCGGACCCCTAGGGTGTAATGAGGGCTGGCTACATGTCTGTGGGTGGTGCATACCTGCTGGTAACAGGAGGGCCTGAGTCTCCCGCGATGGTATGGGGGACAACAGGGACAGGCTTCTGGGGTTAGTGCCTTCATCTTCTTAGCAATGGTGCAGCGCCTCCATCTCTGGCGAGACCTATAGGGGTAGGGTGAAATCCTCCCAGAGAAGCCCCCGCAATAGGGCGAGAGATTTCAGTCTCTTGGTAAAAGTATCAAGTCTCTTTATTGTACACAGCTCACAGTAGCAGCAGCAGCAGCAGCAACAGATCATACACAGTGGTCTCTTCCTTCTTCTCCTTCTCCTCCAGACTGTACCTCTTCCGGATGGGCTGTCTGGAACTCTCACTCTCCCCACCACCACTCTAAGGTACAGACACCCAGGGTGGGGCTAGCTCTCCCTCACCCTATCGCTGGGTGAGGGGCATTGGTCCACCATTGTTATATCAGCTCTACTCAGTCTGGCCTGAGCGCCTCCTCATGTAAGGCCTGTCTCTCCTGGAAATCATTCCTCCTGATCCCAGGGCAGAACTCTCTCCTCTCACTCCCAAGACAGAACTCACTCTCACCACTACTGCCACTGACAGGATCAGGCAACTAAATTTAGACAGCCCCACCCCTCATGATGTCAGCAGGCCCCTCCCCTGTGTCTCTTGCCTTCCACACAGAGTCAGGGGGCCTACCTCCACCAATCAAGGCAGGGCTTGAAGCGGGAGAAACCCATGATAACTAATTGGCGGCCTGCCCTTAGCAGGACTTACACCAGTAGGAGAAAGATATATAGCCCAAATTCTTACCAGGGCTACATATGTATTTGGGAAAGGGAGAATATTGTTGTATGTATTTAAAGATGGAAGAGTAGTGTTGTATTGTGACGATGGGGAGGATTTGGCCCGGGATTAAAGGGGTTGCACCCCATTTGGCCATCCCCTGACCTCACCAGGGAGACAAGGGGTTAACTGGGCTGAGGTCCAGAAATGTGATTTAACCCTTGTTATGACATGAAAATGTGTATTCCCCTGTTCCCATGCTTTATTGTAATATCTGGTTTAATCAGTGTCTGCATCACACACACACTAGGATCCATCCGGGAGCACAAGGGTTAATAGTTGTTTAGTGATTATAGCCCTTTGTGTAACTTTCCCACCTTTTCAGGCACCATTTTGCAGGGTCCCATTGGCCGCCATTGGGCTCCATGTGTTTCAATGGCGAATCTTGCTGTTTGGGTCCTGTTTCCTGTGAAGACCAGCAGATGGCGTCCGAGAGGAGGATCGGCGGTTTCCCATTGTAAGTCAATGGGCCCATTGACTTCAATTGAGATCCCTCGAAGGAGCTTTCCAGGAACGAGTTGGCTGCCGTCCAAACCGCAAAACCGCAAAGCGGATACATTTTCAATAAGAGAGCTTTGATCACTTAGCAGTCAAGTTCAACGACAAGTGGCATGGGAATAAACAGTTATAGAGCACCTAGAAATAAAATTCTTTTTGCCCCTAGTTCCTAGACCTCCCCCCACTCGACCACAACCGGGTCCCTGAATCCTGGACCCCCAATAAGGGTCGACCCGAGAAGAGCGGGTCACGCCATAGGTTCCAATGGCGGCTGCAGAAACAGCTCAAGAAAACGGCTAAGTGTGAAAAGCTGAAATTTGGGAATCCATACCTCCGGTTCCGGAGGGTCCAAAGGGCCAGGGCTTGGGGTACCTGTAGTCACTGCTCCGGCATCACTGCAGAACCATCCTTGACCCTCTTGGACCAACCCGACGGAGTATGGACCCCCTTGAAAGTTCAGGACTTTTCCCATAGACTTCAATGGTGGCCAATTTCCATTGACCGGCTATGGCGGAAAACCCCCATTGACTTCAATGGCGGCGTGGCCCCGTTGAAAGTCTATGGCGGCGGATTCCCATAGCCGCCAACGGAGGCAGTTTGCCATCGAGAGTCTATGGCGGCGAAGCCCGTTGTTTTCAATGGGGATTTAGTGAAAAACCGTGATTTCATTTACAGCGGAGATTTTTGTATTAAAATAGGAAACGGTTTAAAGTGTATTTGTGTAACTCCGGTTCCGAGAGTCGTAGCAAGTCGCAAATTGGACCATATGGTGTCCCAGTTCCGGCATTGAGAACTGGGAAGTTTGGACCTGCTGGACCCAACGGAACCAGATATTTAAATATGTTTGTATTTTATCTTTAATACTGTGTCCCAAGGTATGGATAAAAACCAGAGGAAATTCCCTTGGCCATCAGGTAGCCGATGGTCAGAGAAGCGTCCCAATGTCTATAATTTAAGTGCTGTTCAAAGGAGGTTATCACCTACACTGTTTACAGGAGGGCGGAGATGACTCAAACCAGAGCAGGCTATAAGTGTCCCATTTCACACCTTACAACAAAGGGTTTCCTGCCAGATATTCTGTTTGGTAGACTAGCTGGCATTCCTGATGCAAATGTGGGATTACAGAAATGAGACCCCAGAGTGCTAATGCGCATGTGCCAACTAGCAGGGGGGCATGGATCAAAATGTGTTCCCATGTTAGTGAGTGGCTAGAGATAATTGAAAACCAATCACCTGTACTTAATGTTAAGGATAGGGTTACAAAAGGTATATAATCTGTGGTCAACCCTTTATCCTGTGTCTTTTCTATACCATCTTGATTGCTGAGAGAAACGCTATGCAATGTCTTCATGCCAGAGGTCTTTCATGTCTTTGGTGTCTTGATGATTATGAAGATTGCTGTATGAACTGCCAGTCCAGATATGACTGTTTCATCATTTCCATTTTAAGTAAGTGTCCATATTTTGCCTGTTATTTGTATATCTGTTGTGTTCACCTTTATCAAGGAATAAATTATATTTTATCATATCTAAGTCTCGTCCAAGTTCAACCCAGTTATATAAATATATATTATATTATATATATTTGGTGTAAATTACAGCCTGCCATAAAGTCACCGTGACATGTATTTATTTGGGATGGTGGGGTAGTGTTGAATTTATTTGGGATTGAACAAACAGATCAAGTGCCAGGCACGTATAGTACAGTAAAATACCAGTCCATATGTATATGTAAAGGCCAGTCCCCTTTTCCACGTCAATGGCTGCAAACTATTTCCTCCAAGTGATGTTTTCTATGTATGTATGTACAGTTAGGTCCGGAAAAAATTGGACACTGACACAATTTTCATAATTTGGGCTCTGGATGCCACCACATTGGTTTGGAAATGAAACAACCGAGATGCAATAGAAGTGACAATTATACTCTGACTGCTTGTGCCACATGGCTGTTCATGGACTGCGTTTGGTATATATGACTTACCCTCACTGTTTGCTTCATTAACTATTGATGCCCCACTCTCCTGCCTCTGATCCTACACCTCACACTGCTTGTTCACTGCCACAATTTGCAACCACATGTTTTAAATGTATGCTTTTTAATCTCACCTGAGAGCATAGGTCCTATTGACCACTCTACCTCTCAAGAAATCTCGTTTATTTTCCTTATTACATCACGGAGCTGGCGCTTCTTTCTTTTTGTTTTTTTTGCATTTATTGTGGTCAGGCTTGATCACTGCTGAAGCTTTTGCCTCCCCCGTAAGGATTGTTCCTGATACTGGATTGTTTTTCATCATTTCTGAACATGTGTTTGACACTTTTTCACCTTTTTCACAGCATATGTGTCTAATTTCAATTACATTTTTTGTTTCTTTTACCACTTCATTGTTTTGCACACTTCACTATATATTATTCACTATCTAATGCTACTAATTGTTTGTGTTAATATATATATATATACAGTGCTCGACAAACCCGGTCGCCCACTCGCCAGGTGCGAATGGATATTGGCTCATGGCCAGGTAAATTTCCCCTGCTCTGCAAAACAAAATCCCCTGTTCGAAAAAAAAAAAAATCTCTCTGGCTGATTGGGCGTGACGCAGGATGGAGCTGCCAGGATTTATTTTTTTGGGCGCTGAGCAGTCAAGCCGCCTTTCCTTCAATGCACGGGTAAGTGTAAGTGCGTGTGTGTGTGTATGTTGCTGCTCACGTGCGGTGTCCCTGCCTCCTGCCCCCGATCCCCGTGGCTGGCTGCCCGTCTGGGGCGGGAGGTGGTAGCAGGAGTGTTGCTTCCCCCCCAGTCCCTGGCGCTCCCTTGGCTGCCCGCGCGGGGCTGGAGATTGGCACGGGGGGAGCAGGGCAGTGGTGGTGGTGCGGGGGTGTTCCTTCCCCCCGGTCCTCCCTTGGCTGCCTGCGCAGGGCGGGAGATTGGTGCGGGGGGGGGAGCGGGGCAGTGGTGGTGGTGCGTGGATGTGGATGGCTCCTGGTGGGGAGCCACCTGCATGGTCGCTGGCCTTTCCTCTCTCCCACCCCATGTGTGTGTATGGGAGAGAGAGTGTGTGTATGGGAGAGAGAGTGTGTGTGTGTGTATGGGAGAGAGTGTGTGTGTGTATGGGAGAGAGAGTGTGTGTATGGGAGAGAAAGGGTGTGTGTGTGAGTCAGTGTGTATGTGTGTGTGTGCAGGACACCAGAAATACCCCCCAATCAGTCACCCCCCCCACCCAGTCAGTCACCCCCCCCACCCAATCACCCAGTCAGTCACCCAGTCAGTCACCCCCCCCACCCAATCACCCAGTCAGTCACCCCCCCACCCAATCACCCAGTCAGTCACCCCCACCACCCAATCACCCAGTCAGTCACACCCCCACCCAATCACCCACCCAGTCACCCAGTCAGTCCCGTCACCCAGTCAGTCCTGTCACCCAGTTAGTCCCCCCATCCAGTCACCCAGTCAGTCCCCCCACCCAGTCACCCAGTCAGTCACCTCCCCACCCTCCAGTCAGTCAGTCACCCACTCTCTCCCACTCTGAAACCTTCTCTGTTTCTCACCCTCTCTGTCTCTCACCCTCTCTGTCTCTGTCACCCTCTCTGTCTCTGTCACCTTCTCTGTCTCTCACCCTCTCTGTCTCTCACCCTCTCTGTCACCCTCTCTCACTCTCTCTGTCTCTGACACCCTCTCACTCTTTCTGTCTCTGTCACCCTCTCTCTCACTCTCTCTGTCACCCTCTCTCTCTCTGTCACCCTCTCTCACTCTCTCTGTCTCTGTCCCCCTCTCTCTCTCACCCTCTCTCTCTTTGTCGCCCTCTCTCTCTCTCTCTGTCACCCCCCCTCTCTCTCTGTCACCCCCTCTCTCTCTCTGACGCCCCGTCTCTCTCTCTGTCGCCCCGTCTCTCTCTCTGTCGCCCTCTCTCTCTCTCTGTCGCCCCCTCTCTCTCTGTCACCCCCCTCTCTCTCTGTCACCCCCTCTCTCTCTCTGTCACCCCCTCTCTCTCTCGTCCACACTGTCTGTCTCTCACCCACACACTGTCTGTCTATCTCTCCCACCCTCTCTCACACTCTCTCTGTCTGTCTCTCTTTCACACTCTCTCTGTCTCACTCTCTTTATCTGGATATCTTATTTACCCTCTATACAGCCGCGGCCCATTTTATTCTCCAACATCTCCGAATTTTTTCGGGGATTTTTTCTGAATGCCACGCACTTCACCGCATTCATGCCGCATTCATGTTGCATTCATGCTGGTGTCACCTGCGGTTGATGTGTTTATTGATAATGGTTCGGATTTAATTGGTTGCAATTCTTCGCGTATCCGCCAGGTGGCAGATATTCATAAATTGTAATGCTCATGCGCTTCAGTAATGTGTCGACTTGCAGGTGTTTAAAAAAATACCACAGTGGTCTATTGTAAATTGACCTTGGTACTGAAGAAGTTACAATAATGTATCAATTTAGGCTTTTCATAGTAGAAGCTAAATGCGTAGTGTCAGGTGTTCTATTGTCCTGAGAGTCCCGAGATGAGTGCACCACTGCAGTCCGTGTACCAAAAACCCGATATAACGTACGCTTATTTAATATGGGCCGCGATTAATGCAACAGATGATAAGATGGCAACAGTTGGTCAAATTTATCAGTATTTTATCGAAAACTATGACTTTTATAAATTTTCACCAGATGCTCATGTGTGGAAGCGTGCAATAAGGAAAAAGTTATGTATCGATCCGTGTTTTTTCGTATTGATCCCGTGTTATTGGAGGGTATTAGTGTGTAGCACCAGATTTTTCCCGTACCTTTGATCATGGAGACTACAAAAGGCCATGTTAAAACAAACTAAGAAACGTCACTCGCTGGCAAGCAATGCGCCAGCGACAGCGCCAGCTTCCAATAACGGTCCGACCGTCAATGAAAACCTGTTGACCGGCAACACTTGCTGTCTGTCCCCGCCCGGATACCTGCAGCCTGAGCCGGATTTCGCGTACAGATACCAGCAAGCTTGCATGTACCAAAGCGATTTCCAGCCTCATCAGCTGTCAACTACAGGTGTAGTAGTCCCACTGTCACCTGTCAACTACGTGTATGATCGAGAATACGGGACTGGCAGTGGCTCGGCGCCAGTTGATTGGCAAAGTCTATGGTGAGTAATGTTGCCGTATTTTATTCTGTTTTTGAAATATCAATATCAATGCAGAGTCAAGCGATTCTCCTGTAAGCAATATCATTGGCTGAGCAGCTTCTACAGTAGATACTGAATAATTGGTGGAAAGCTAGGCGCATGCGCATTGGAACCTTCTTGAAACGCATATGCGTGTCATCACATCGACAGTAGGCGCATGCGCATGTGAACAGGAAATGCCCCCACGAGAAAATTATTGGTGGGACTGACTGTGGGAACTTTTTTAGGGGACTGCCTGACCATTACAGTAAAACTTGTACTTTTGTTTTTCCTCAGAAAAGAAAACTTTGTCTTCTCATGGGGAAAACGTCACATGGAGGGATTTCGATGGATAATATCGCTTTGTGTAACAATGCCTGCACATTGCTGAATCGGATTTAAAAAACCACGTACCGGAGTCAACAGTTTAGTGGCCGTTGCTATTGACTAGGATAGAATACTGTAACTGAGAGCTTCATAGAAAACCTGAAATAGAATGCTGTTGTTTTCAGACCGTATACAATACTTTTTTTTATATATATACTGTATAATAAACCCGAAAAATAAAAAGTATGCATTTATGCTACATGTATTCCAGTACATATGTGTATTCTACTACCCGTACGGCATGTATTGTTTTAATACTCTTGTGATGTACAGTACTGAGCATGCCTACAGTATACGGTACAGTATGCCTGGACAGTACTGTACAGTATGTTCTAGAAACACTGTATTTTGTTACAGTATAAAAGGAGACAATGGAACAATTTAAACAAATCAACATTTTCTTTTATTGGTGGAGTAAGTACAAAAAGTGTACAGCAACAACAGTATGGTGTTAGTAAAAAACATTTCTTTATTAATACAAGTTCAAACACGCAACATCTCCTTTATTAAAGTACAGAAAGTCAAAACATTTACAGTAGTATGGTGTACACTACAGTAAGTCAGGCCTGCACAACTCCAGTCCTCGAGGGCCGCAAACAGGCCCGGTTTTCAGGATAACCTTGAAAACCGGGCCTGTTTGCGGCCCACGAGGACTGGAATTGTGCAGGTCTTGTGTAAGTAAAAACATTTCTTTATTAATACAAGTTAAAACAAGCAACAAGTCAAAAAATAAACAACAGTTGAACAGTCACGCAAATTCGATCCCCACCAGATTGTCCTTCCAGGGCCGATGCCTTGTATGACGCAAAATGCCATTAATGGCGTCTCTCGCGATTTTCATTACAGGATCTGTTATTGAAAAATAGCGCCGCAATTCCTCCACAATAGTCCTTCTTAAATTTTCAGGAAGCGCCCTTTTTTCGCAATTTTCTTCGTAGTTTACATTGTTGGCCCACCCGCAGTACACCAAGTAGGACACGGGGTGCTTGAAAATTAACATGGCATACTTCTGGGGTAAACCAGCACTCATCACCCTATACTTCTCCCTGAGTGGATTGGGCAGCTCGCGCAGGATGATGTCGGGCACCGTATCGATGCAAGCGTATGTGGGTTGGATTCTTGGAGCGGGTGTTCTTCTGGGAGCGGGTGTGCTTGTGGCGGCGGGCGAGGGTAGGTTATCTGGGAGGATGCTTTCCTCCTGTCTTGGTCACCGTGTTGTCTCCTGGCGTGGTCTTGACGGGGTAGTCATGTCATCAACGGCATACATGTACACATATTCTTCTGGTGGAGGGGGTGCGCTTGGTGATGGAAGGCGGTCAAAGGTCCCATTCGTCCCATCCATGCCACCCTCCTGCTCCGGCGTCAGAGATACAGGGGCATGAACTCCGAGCAAATTATGTATCCCCGCTATGTCAGTCTCCATCCGTTGATCCATCTTCTCCATCCATTGATCCATCTTCTCCATCCGTTGATCCATATTTAGCATGGTCTCTAAAAGAAGATCTATCTATACTAGCATAGTAGAGTTCCCGGGGATATCGACACTTAACTGATTCAGCATGCGGTCTAACGAGCTGGATCTTGTTCATGGGGTGCTGTGGACATCTGGGTGGATGGGTGCTACGGAGGATGAGGATGAGAAGCTGCAGCATCATCGAAGAAGGATGGAGGAGGTGACCTGTGGATTTCCGGGAGAGAAGCGGCAGCGTCGTCGAAGAGGGATGGAGAAAGTGACCTGTGGATTTCCGGGAGAGAAGTGACAGAGTCGTCTAAGCGTAATGGAGAAAGTGACCTGTGGAATTCCGGGAGACCAGCGCAGCATCGTCAAAGAGTAGTGGAGAAGATGGGCTGTGGGTTTCCGAGAGAGCAGCAGCAGCGTCGTGGACGAGTAGTGGAGAAGATGGGCTGTGGATTTCCGGGAGAGCAGCGGCAGAGTCGTCGAAGCGTAATCGAGGAAGTGGCCTGCAGGTTCGATGGGTTGGCTGCCATTTGTTTTGCCTTGAGTGTACATCACCGAATTTCTTCTTGACATAATAAGGCTTACGTGTATTAAAACCCTTAGCCTTTGGGGTCAGCAGAAGGTTTTATTTATTAGCCTTAGCCTATCACTTTGGACTTGGCTTGGAAATGGCTCCTGCCTTTCGCAGTAATCATTAGCTAGCTCCCTTCCCAAAGAGGATTACAGAGAGGTGACTCAAAGCCAACAATAGGAAAATTAATTAACGGAATGGTTCTGGGGAGATGTCGATAAGAGGTTCAAATCCTTGAGCGAGCCTTGTGTGTGCATGGGGTAGTGGGGTAAAGGGTACAGCTGCATGAAGGATTAGCTGTACTGTAGTTCAAAGACATGACATATTTTCAACAGGCAGGTCATCATAATAATTTGATCCCCACACCCCCAAATACATAAAAATCACACAAATCAATCATGTGCAGTCAAACGCACAGTGTCGCAGTCAAAAGCTACAGCACAGATTGAATATCGTAAAGTCAAGATGATTGAGGCAGGAACATGTTCATTCATGTTGAGAAAATAATAATAAAAAATGACGCGAAAAAAAAATATTTTTTTTTGGTCACTCTTGAACTTCACAAGCAATTCACGCATGCGCAGTAATAATCAACTACAGCTCCCTTCCCAAAGAGGATTACACGCAGCCGCAGAGAGGTGACTCAAAGCCAACAATAGGAAAATTAAAAAAAAATTTTTTTTTTTGGTCACTCTTGAACTTTTTTGCCCCCAATGAGCATTAATAATCAAAGAAAAAGTGCCCGGGCGCTCCCTCTGGATGAAATGTAATAAGACAATAAATATATAATAAAACGTAACGACCTTATAATCACTAAGGTTCGCAGCTGCTTCCAAAGTCTCTTCCTATGACTCAAAGAACCCCCTGTAGGACCTATCCAGGATCCTTATTGATACAGAAAAACAAAGGGGAACATGGGGGGGAGCATGGGTTTGAGAGATAATAGATATAAATCCAATGTGAATGGAGAGAGGGAGATAGACTCCAGAAGCTTTGTCAACGGGAGACATACTGGATCTATAGACTGAAGACTCTAACCCCTAGAGGTCTGAACATAGATATAGATCTTGGGGCCTTCATCTAGTATTCAGCCCCACCTCTGCATAGAATTGGGCGTATACTCTTTATTCGGTATAGTAATCATAGGACCTCCATTCCATTTTAACGTAGAGCCCATAGGATATAATCATTAGACATTATATCAAGTGCTTAAACAAGAGCGGATGCAGCAATTACATTTTTGGCACACTATGAGTGGATTTATGTTTCATGCTTACTGACATATTTTTATGATCTTTTCCAGACGCAATCAAACTTTTAACGACTCTTCTGGAGCACTGTGTATTGTTAAACAAGACATTGTCAAAAAAAGACATTTTCTAACAAGACTTTTACCCCAAGGACCTTTCTAATTGGTTTTTCATTGGGATGTATTTGGAGTTTCTTATTGGACATTTTGCGTAACTATTTTTGTGGCTAAAAGGCTTTTCAAGATTTTTTAAGATTTTTTAATATTTAAGTTATTTATTTAAAGTTCTGAGAGCAGATTAAACTCGCATTTTTTAGTTTTAGAAATGCATTTTATTAATGAGTAGAAATTGATGTATTTTTAATTACTTCTATATGAAAGAGACCTTATAGTATTTTAAATTATTCATATAACATTAGATTATACGTTTTTATGCAGCACGGCTTTGTCCGTGTCTCATAAAGCAGCAATGACTGACACTATATGACAAAACATGAGCTTCAAAAAGCACAAACACTCAAACCTTTTATGAAGTGTACACAAAATGTTTTTAATTTTAATTTTAGGATTTACCCTAATTCCGATCAAATAAACTCAGATTAGACATTGTAATTGACGAGTACTTTAGGAAATAGCACCAATGAGTAGAATTTGATGTGATTCCAGCTAACCACACAAGAACTTTATCATACAGGATTCCAAATATACCTAGAGACATGGGGCACTAATTGCAGGTGTATCTTACATATTTTGAAGTAGCAACCCTTTATATCACAAGACATAATAACAGTTCATGAAGAGTTAACAAGCAAATGAAATGTTTTTAACCTTAGGATTCTTTGTATGTTCGAGCAAATATTATATGAATTGAGCCTGTAACAAATGAGTTCGCTAACCAATTTGTATGAACCATAGGCAGACTTTAAGTTCTATAACCCCATTATGCTTGGTGCAAATGTCAGTTATTAATAGCCATTTTTGGAGCCTATTAACGGAAATGTATGGGAAACGAAGTGATTAGGGAGGTGGCTTTAGGGAGACGGTAGGATTGGTCACTGAGGGACTATATATCAAGGAGTCCCGGTCAAACCTAACTACGGAGCCTGAGGAAGCCCAAACGAGGGCGAAACGTGGAGCTCAAAACCCTAGAGCCTTTTGGATGTTTGCGGCCACCGTCAGGAGTAGGAAGCAGGATCACAGCTCAACGCCCGGACGCGGGAAGAGTCAGCTGAGACACTAGCTACCTGCGCAAATTCCTGCAAGGACTGGCCTTCTGCGCTACATTTGGTTGTGTAGACCGAGTGTTTTTAGACTTTTTATATCTTTTTATATGTTTATGTCCATAAAGTATCATGTAGTTTACAGCACTTCGTTTCTGGCTGTTTTATGCTTGGCAGCAGCGTTGGATTCTGAAGCAGGAGTTTAAAAGATACCCATTCACGGTGTGAGCTCACACGTGGCCGTGTGAATATCTTTATTTTAGCTTTGATTTATATTTCTTCCCCTTCCCCCATCCATTGACTTATTGTGTGGAGGATTAGAGTTCCGTGTGAACCCCTACGAAGGAGGAGGTTAAAGATACCCCCCCAACGACTGCACTCACACTTGCCCGTGTGAGTGCTTGCAGGATTTGCTGCATATATTGTGTTTAATCATTTGAACAGTACCTGTTGTATCAGTGTATTATCTGTCCCTCAATCTTTATTTATTTCTTGCTCCGAGGGTGACACCATATGATTGAACCTCACTGAGAGATTGAAGGGACGTGCATTTGGGTGGAAGCAGAAGAACAACCATAGGAGAAGGAAGAAGAAAGAAGGAGACGAGGAAAGAGACATTTACGGGACAGTACTTACACAAGGCCGTGTAAGTGTTTAAATTATTATTTTATTCTATATACCACCACTCCTGCACCGATTAATCTAGGAATATATTTTTTGATCCATTCACATTGGATTTATATCTATTAACTCTCAAACCCGTGCTCCCCCCCCCCCCCATGTTCCCCTTTGTTTTTCTGCATTAATAATCAACACAGAAGAATACAGTAAATCAAAACTGAACGTTATACACGCAGGCATGTGATGACAGGAATGTGATTGAAACCAGAAATCCATCCGTTCAAAGGAATGGCGTGGGAGAGGTGTACTGTAGATAAGAAGTTGAAAAACTGCAGTGCAGTACATTATCCTGTGTGTGTGTGCGGGGGCGAGCAAGGGAAGAGCGCTATATACGCCGAAATGTGATACTGTTACAGTACATGCCTATGCTTTCAACAATGTTCAAATGAGACATACATGCATGTATAAATATGCAAATTTACAATTACTGCACGCGCACACACAGACTGTGTACTGACGTAGGTTGAACTGCTACAGTATTAGCCTTTGAAGAGAACAGCTCGCGAACGCCCACATGAGTTTTTAGATGGAATTGCAGTATTGCAGACAGCGCTAAAAATATGCTAATATTATGAGCGCTAAAATACCGGAACATATTCCGAAAAAAAAAATATATATACTGCATCTGCCCGCGGTTATCAGAGTTGCGCCGCTACGGCCGCATTAGGATAAAGGCGGCCGCCACTGTATCTTAACTGCCCTATACCTACACCGAAATAACCTATACTGCTTTCTTCCAGATCTGACTCAAGCTCCACACGGAAGACATCGGAATCCCCTCATACCCAGAAGACAGGTAGGGAACACCTCCCCTCCAACATATAACATTGAGGGAATGAGGATACCTGGACATCGAGGGACTGCGGATCAAGAAAGATCCCAGGCGGGATTGCTGCTTTAGAAAATTGAAGCGGGGGTATCCAGACACTGGTTAAGGGGTTCAGGAAACTAGTCATTCATATCTGTCTTTTTGTTCCAGATCCGACATTTATATACACACAAACCTATGTAACAAGGACTAATTGTAGTACAATTTAATACAATAAATAAACTTCTGTCAAAAACGAATGTTGTTCTTACTAGTAATTTATTCAATTTATTTATTTTTGGGGTCTGGGGGCCGGGCTGGGGGCGGGACTAGGGGCAGGGCTAGGTGGCGAATAGCTTTTTTGGTTCGACGAGTAGATTTTTGGGTGATTTGTCAAGCACTATATATATATATATACACAGTATATATATGCACATACATATATACATTGGGATGCCCACAGCACGTTGTAGCATCTTTGTTTCAAATTTTTTAATTAGGCATTAGTACATTTCACAAACTTTCAGGTACATAGAATAAATTACTTTGGCCTTATACGTGTTTTTTCACTTTTTGGTTGGTGTTGGGGGTAAAGCCTCAACGTCCCCGACCCTGAGGGGTCTGCCGGGGTGACGTGAGTATGGAAACAGAAAAAGGAAAGATGGGGTAAAAAGGGTAGAGGGGGGGGAAGTGGGGGGCCCCCCCTCTCCTCGACCACCACAGCTAGGGTCCTTGTCTTATTTTATTTTCTGAGGTGCTTCAACGCTGGAGTGCGATATGAGTCAGCCACGAGTCCCACGTTTTATAGAAGGATGTAGTGGACCTTTTCAAAAAGGCTGACAATCTCTCCATTTCCATCACCTCTTGTACCCTCTTTTTTACTGTTTGTTTAGATGGGGGAGACACCTTCTTCCAGGCGGCTGCCACCGCACACCTAGCCACTGTGAGAATGAAGGAGACTAATTTGCCTGTTGGTCGGTCCAGTGTATCTAAGGGCCTGGCCAACAGGTATGTCAGCGGGTCAATGGGCATTGTGAGGTCTGTGACCTCTTCTATTAATTTTTGTATCATTTCCCAGTATTTCTGAATTTCCGGACATGTCCACCAAATATGGGCCATGTCCCCTTTTTGACCGCAACCTCTCCAGCATAGATCGGAAGCCAGGGGGTAGATTTGATTTATTCTAACTGGAGTAAGATACCAGCGAAACAGTATTTTATATATGTTTTCTTTGATTGTGGTACATATAGAAGTTCCTGAGGCGGTTTCCCAAATACTTTCCCAGTCCTCTCGGTCTATAACTATATTCAATTCTGCTGCCCAATGCAGCATATATTCATGGGTGGGGTCTTCTGTTGCCCTCTCTAATTCTGACAAATTTGCGTTATAAGACCTTTCTGGTGGCTTGTTTCTCTACAGAGTCGCTCGAAGCCAGTGAGAGGAGGAAATTCCAACGTTGGGGATAATGTTTGGATAAAGTGCCTCATTTGTAGGTATTTGAAAACGTTCAGCCCTACTATTTCATATTTGGTTTGTAAACTTTGGAAACTCAGGAACTGTCCAAAACTCAGGAGGTCGGCAACTACCCTGATATTTTTTGCTTTAAATTGATCAAATTGTCTGGGCTCACATCCTGGTGGGAATTTTGGATTTTTAAAAATTGGTGTAAGTTGCGAATGATGTGCTGTGAGCTTGAACTTAAGTTTGCATTTCGTCCAGGTCTCCCATGTGTGTCTCGTCGGGCCTAATTTGAATTTGTTATTCTGCATGTCCTCCCTGTTCAGGGACCAAAGGCAAGCTGGCAGCGAAGGTGTCCCGGCATAATATGTTTCTATATTTAGCCAGCAATATTGATTTGGATTAGCGTTCCAGACTACTACCTGTCGCAATTTGGCGGCCTGGTAGTATCTTGTGTTGTCTGGGACTCCGAGTCCTCCTCTCCCCCTTGAGGCCAGAAGAACTGTTCTGGTAACTCTAGGTTTTTACCTTGCCAAATAAAATGGAAAATTAGTTTTTGAATATTCTTTAATTCTGAGCCAGGGATGTGGATCGGGAGAGTCTGGAAGTAGTAGAGTAATCTAGGGAGTATATTCATTTTAACCGAGATCATTCTCCCGATCCATGATATTTGATATCCTCCCCATTTATCTAGATCTTGTTTAATTTTTTGAAACAGGGCCGTACAGTTATGTTGGTATAGGGATTGGTAGGTCCTCGATATCTTGACTCCCAAGTATTTGATACAAGAGGAGCTCCAACGGTAATTAAAGTTTAGCTTGAGGAGTTTCACCTCTGGCTCTGGCAGGCTTAGATTCAGGGCTTCCGATTTATCGCTATTAATTTTGTATCCCAAGATTCTTCCGAAATCCCGGAGTTCTTTTTGAAGGTTGGGTAGGGAGGTTTGGGGTTTGGAGAGAGTTAAGATGACATCATCTGCGAATAGGGATATTTTGTGCTGCCTATGTCCAATTTCTATTCCTTGGATGTCTATATTGGTTCGTATTGCCAATGCCAGTGGTTCTATGGTTAGTGCAAAGAGGAGAGGGGATAGGGGGAACCCCTGCCGAGTTCCATTCATAATCTCGAATCTCTGGTTACTGCCCCCTGGCAATTTTACTGCTGCTGATGGGTTTTGGTATAGTCTACGGACCCCCTCTAGATATGCGTCTTTGAAGCCAAATTTGCGCATAGTGTGGTCCAGGAATAGCCAATCTATTCTATCGAACGCCTTCTCTGCATCTAAGCTCAAAAGTAATGCTTTGGTTCTTGTGAGGTGGACGTGGTCAATAATGTTGATTATCTTCCGAGTATTGTCTGAGGCTTGCCTGCCCGCGACAAATCCTACTTGGTCAATATTAATTAATCTCGGTAGAATGGGGTTTAGTCTGTTTGCAAGTATTTTACTATATAATTTGAGGTCACAGTTGAGAAGGGAGATTGGACGATAGCTTCCACATTGCATCGGGTCTCTACCTTCCTTATGTATTATAGCTAAGTTGGCGAGAGACATTGATGGGGGGATTTGGTTCCCTTCCATAAAATGATTGAATGTTTTTAATAGATGCGTGGATAATGTGGGCAAGAATCTCTTATAGTAGACATTGGTGAAGCCATCAGGGCCTGGAGACTTAGTAATTTTTAGTGATTTGACCGCCTCTTCCAGTTCCTCTTTTGAAATCTCAGCATTGAGGACTGTATTTTCTTCTTCCGTTAACACGGGAAGTTTACATTTCTCTAAGTATTGCGTTATTAATTCAGTTGCTATCGGTTCAGGTCGGCCAATTTTAGATCTCAGATTGTAGAGTTCAGTATAGTATTTTGTAAATTCTGCTGCAATTTTGCTGTCACTATATTGTATCTCACCAGACCTACTCTTGATCGCCGTTATTTGGGATCTTTTTTGTACCCCTCTCAGTTTACTGGCCAAAAGTCTGTCAGCTTTGTTTCCCTTGTCATAATAATGTTGGTTGGTCCATTTGAGGGCCTTCTCAACATCCTCCAGCTGGATTTGTCTAAGTTTTGTTCTGGCTGTTAGTAATGTTTTGTATACTTTTTTTGAGGGGTTAGCTTTATGGGTTTGTTCTATTGTTTTAATGTTATCTGTTAGCTCCTTGATTAGCTTTTGGCGGGCTTTTTTCTTGTGGGACGTGATGGAAATAAATTTCCCTCTGATGGCTGCCTTATGGGCTTCCCATAGGATTGCTGGAGAGGAGACTGATCCTGTGTTGAAAAAGAAATAGTCCTTAAGTGAGGATCTAATTTCCCTTTCTATCTCAGGATGATTTAGTTATGAGTCATTTAGTCTCCAAGAGTAGTTTGTTGTTTTTTCGAAGGGGATTGACAGTGTAAGGGTGATCGGGGCGTGGTCGGACCATGGGATTGGGCCAATGTCTGATTCAATGGCCGCCGCCATCACATTTTTAGTGGTCAGAAAGTGGTCTATTCGAGAGTAGGTCTGGTGAGGTGCTGAGTAAAAGGTGTAGTCTCTCTGACCCTGATGCTGGGATCTCCATATGTCCACTAGTGAGAACTCGCTCAAGATTCCCCTAAACCTTTTCCCCTTGATTTGGGAGTGGGTTGTGCGGGGAGGACCCATTGCGGTCGATCTGTCCTCGATGGGGTTTAAGACCATGTTTAGGTCCCCTCCCACTATCATCGATGACAGATATCCCGGGTCAACGCCCTTCGAGAACAGTTTGTAAGAATTCTGTTTGATTCTCGTTCGGGGCGTACACATTGATCAGAGCAATTGCCGAGCCCGCTAGGGAGCCATATACCACTAGAAATCTACCCTCTGGGTCCATTGTTGTTTTGACATGATTGAATGGGGTGCCTTGTCTGATTAGGATAGCCACACCCCTCTTCTTACTACTAAATGATGCGAAAAAGCACATTGGGAACACTTTTTTGAATAAATTTGGGGGGGTCTTGTGATGTGAAGTGGGTCTCCTGTTGGAATATGATGTCTCCCCCTGATTTTTTCATATCCTGGAGGGCTAACCTCCTTTTCTTATTGTTTTGTAGTCCTTTGACATTTAGTGAGCGGATCTTAATTGGGGCTGAGGATGTCATTGTAGTTTTTTATGGCTCGGGGTCTCGGAACCCCTCCTTTTCCACTAGGAGGGATCTTGCTTTAATTTCCTGGGGACTCGCTGTGTTTCAGCATGTATATTCTTTGGGGGGTGTGCGTGGCTTGCCAAGGAGGGGGGGGGAGGGATAGTGGTGGGGGGGAGGGGGTAAAGATCTGCTGGGACAGGGTCAGCAGATAGAGAATAGGTAAGATTAGGTCCTTTCTAGGTCCTAGTGTGGTGTTGCCAGGTCTATGGATGACCGGCATTTGGGCTATCGTGCCCTTCTGGGGTGGGTCCGGTACCGACGACCGGTGCGCAACAGAGGGGTCCAAACCCTAAGTTGCCAATATGTAGCGCTTTCCCCCTCTTGTTATTTTGCCCTGGTTCAGTTATGTGTCGTGTTATAATTGAGGGTAGGCTGGGGTGAGGGGGGGAAGGGAGGGGGGAGGGGGGGAGAGGAAGGGGGGGCAGAGAGGAGGGGAGAAGGGAGGGGGGAGGAGGGGGCAGGGAGGAGGGGAGAAGGAAGGGGGGTGAGGAGGGAGGGGGAGGGGGGGAGGAGGGAGGAGGGGGAGGGGAGGAGGGGGAGGGGAGGAGGGGGGAGGAACGTTTCAAGTTGTGCGTTGCTTTGCTATATATATATCAGTCTTATAGTATAAACATTAAATTTGCTTCTTCTTCTGCCGTCCGCAATGTGTCTGATCGTCTTATCACATTAGGGGCGGCTGCGGCCATGGTGGGGGAGAGGGGAGGGGGTGAGGAGGGGAGGGGGTGAGGAGGGGGTGGTAGGGTGATGGGGGGGTGGGGGGGAAGGGAGAGCGTGAGGGGTATTCCAGGTGGAGTATTGCTTTGTGGTTTATATCAGTCATATATTACAGACATTCCATTTGTTCATTTTTATACAATCAGAGTATAGTCATTACATTTGCTCATTCTTCTACTAACCGCCTAGCCTCCTCCCAGTCTATAATAGTAGGGGGGGCCTCGGTCATGGGGGGAGGGAGGGGATGGGACAAAGAGGGTGGGGTAGGGGGGTAGGGGGGTAGGGGGGGGAGGGGGGTAGGGGGGGGGAGGGAATGAGGAGCATTTCAGATGTTTCATTGCTTTGCAGTTTACATCAATCTTATACTCTAAACATTCCATTTGTTCATTTTTATACTCAGCCTTGTGTCTTCCTTTTTTGGCCTAGTATGTGAGGCCCCGACCTGGGTGGGAGGGGAGGGAGAGGAGGGGGGGAGGGAGGGGGGGAGGGAGAGTGGGGGGGGGGGACGTTTCAGGGAGCATAAATTGTTATCCAATACATAGTGATGCTTCAACAATGACGTAATATTTACTATCTCCCAGACAGTTTATTTTCCAGCTCATCCTCCAAGTGTGGTAATGGGGGAAGCCTCAGTTAAGATGGGGGGAAAAGGGGGGGGGCGGAGGAAGGGGAAGGGGGGAAAATGAAAGGAGGGGGGGAGGGGAGGAGAGGGGAGGAGAGGGGGGGAAGGGGAGAGGGGGGAAGGGGAGCAGGGGAGGGGAGCAGGGGGAGGGGGAAATGAGGAATGGGTGTGATATGTAGGTGTGGGTAAGAGGAAAGGGGGTGGGTAAGGGGAGGGGGGGTAGAAGGGGTGGAGGCTGGGAAGGGGAGATGGAGGTGGGGGGAGATAGATGTGGGGGGGTGAGGGGGGTGATTCCATGTCAGGGGAGTGGGTACAGACTTTACAATCTTGTCTCAATGATAATCTGGAGGCATACTGAAACCTTGTGTTGTGCTGCTCGTCAATATTTGTCTGCATAACCTTTAAGCACTTGTAATGGGCGCCAACTGCGACTGCACAGGCTCTCCTAATTTTCCAACACTTATTAACTGTTTAAACATTGGACCTTTAACACGGCAAAACATTTTCCGTTAACTTGTACATGGGTATAAGGTTTGGGGGGATTTTCCAAGGGCTTCTACCATTGCTGCTTTTGCACTGTCCATCTGTCCCTTTGCAACGAGAGTCTCTCTGAGTGCAGCGGGGGGGAGGTGGGGGGGGGATACAGGTAAGGCATTGACCATTGTATCTGGGGTGGGGGGGGTCACCGTAACTTCAGCGGGGCATGTTATGACAGTACTTGTCTCTACCCTTGTGTATCTGTGATCCCCACTTGCTGTAATGTAGTACTCACGGTTACCGGCTTGTCTCGCACTCTATCGGGGGGGAAGGGGGGGAGGAGGGGTTGTGGAGTGGAGCCTCAGTATGCAGATTTGATTCCTGTAGTCTCCGCATCTGCGTGCTCGCTCTTCCATTTACCGGGACAAACTGGGAGAGGGGGGGGGGGAAGATGCATGTTTCATTGCGCCTTGTCCAAGTGGGGCTTGGTTCCTCCGCTCCTCTTTTCCATCAGATTGGATCTCGGAATCAGGTACTCCTCCACATCCACGTCGGAGCCTCGGGGGTGCTCGTTCCCTGTAGTGGAGGGGGGCCAATAGCTGGTGGTGACCCGGTGAGATATAGGATGCCGTGTTAGAGCTGGTCTCTCTCTGTCTCCTATCCTGGTGTCCCGTGCTCGAGCTCCCAGTGCAAAGTCTGCTCTCTGCTATCGGTTCTTGTCCTCGGTACCCTGGTACATGGGAGGGGCCGTAGTTGCCTTGAGAGGTAGGTCATCAGGTTGCAGGACAGATGGATCTAATGAAGGTGCAGGTATTAACTTGGAGTTAACTTGGGTGTTTGGCCTCTGGGCATTTTATTTGGCCCGTCCCTGCTTTTGTCCCGCCAATCTCTCAGACGCCCTAACCGGTGGGTCCATCGCCTCCGGTCCTTGGGTTCTGGAGGGAAGCTCGCTGCACTCTGCCGGTGGGTTCAGCCCTAGCGCTTTTGCAAACTGCGCCATGTCTTCTGGGTGCCTGATAGTGTGGTATTTGCCGTTCCTTTGTACCAGTAATTTAAATGGAAAGCCCCATTTATATTTTACCTCCTTCTCCCGGAGTAATGCTGTGAGTGGTTTCATTTCTTTTCTCCTGTAGACCGTGCGTTTGGATAGGTCATTGTAAATTTGGAGCGGGTCGCCATTGTGTTTGACTGGCTCTTGGGCGTGGCAGGCCTCCATTATCTGCTCCTTTATTGAGTAATGATGAAGGCGTGCTATTACATCCCTTGCCCGGTTAGGGTCGTCCGACCTTGGTCCTAGGGCTCGGTGTGCCCTGTCCATTTCCAGGTCCTTGTGGGTGAGATCTGAGCACACCGACTGGAAAAAGTCTAAGAGGTAGGGTTTAATCTGGGCTGGGAGAACCGATTCCGGTATGACCCGGATTCTGACGTTTTGACGTCTATCGCGGTTCTCCTGGTCATCCATATTGTCCCTCAGGCTGCTTAGTTTCGGTGCGGTCGCGCTCCGTTGATGGCTGCTTAGGTCCGCGTGTGTGTGTGTGGAGCCAGCGCCATCTTGGCTCTTTGAAGCTGCCTCCGAGCTCCGTTGCAACGGGGAGAAGAACCAGGTGACTCCTTGAGCCGCTTGGGCTTTCGGTCTGCCCGTCATTTCAATCGTGGAAGTTGCCTGCAAGGTAATCTGTTGTCTTTTTTGTTTTATTTGGGGGGGGGAAAGCGCTTATTTAGCTGTTTTTATTCTGGGGTCTGAGGAGCTCCTCTCCTACCCAACCGTCCTCATCGGCGTCCTGGACACGCCCCTACGTTGTAGCATCTTTTAGTCCCAGATTAAGGCAGGGAACTTAGTTTCTCTCTATATGGGGTTTATTTACATGTATAAATAATATACTAACAGGCCCACCGTCCCTTTAAGTCAAAACAAAATCATAAAATAAACTCCTACTCCTCTTAGGGGAATAACTACACCATAGCTTTAGCCCTTACTAACTGGATGGCCAGCTAAGCTGGTTCCCACCCCAAAATAGGTAGTATTATGTTTCCTATACACAGTCACTCTACACAGAAATAAAGGGTTTTGCTTATCTGTTAGTCCAGGGTTTGGAGCAGACGTCCGCTTCAGAACGATCTCATGTCCTTCCTTCCTAGGGGAGCTCGGACCCCACGTGAGCTCAGAGAATCTATCCTCTGTAAGTCTAATGTTAAGGACAGGACATCCCCGCTTCAGCACGTCTCTCGTCCTTCCTTCTTGCTGGGATTAAGAACCCAGGCAGTCACAGCAGACTCCGTGACCACTGTCCAGCGGGTCTATAGAATTGTGCCAGCCTTACTTGCTGGGGAGCACTCTTCTCTGCCCCCCCACTTCTCTGGGGAAAACACTCTCTCTGTGTCACTCTCAGCATGGCAGCTTTCTGTGTCTGTCTTAAAAACACTTTCTTGTTCATTCAGACCAGGCTGATTCGCTGCATCTGAACTAGTTACTCTAGGGGATTAACTCTCGATGAGCTGGAAAGTCCCATAGCTGACCTATTCCAGCCCCTAGAGGACAGTGATGGTATCACAATAAATATATACCGTATTTCCTCGAATGTAAGACGCGCTTTTTCCCCATTTTCACATGGCTGAAATAGGACTGCATCTTACAATCAATGTACTGGAAAAAACAAATCAGCCAGGGGGCGCTGCAGAAGAGGCCACAGCAGCTTTCAGCGTTTAACCTAAAGCTGCTATCGGTGGTTTCAGCAGTGTCCCCCCCCACTTACTCCGCGACTCTGCCACCCCCCCCCCCCCCCCCGCTCTGCTTTTTGGAAGTGCCGGATGTCACGGTAGCTTATGACAAGATATAATGAACACCAAATATCTGGGTTGAACTGAACGAGACTTAGATATAATAAAATATATTTATTCCTTAAAAAAGGTGAACACAGCAATATAGTACAATTAACAGACAAGAAGGTAACACTTACTGAGGGTTGGGGGATGGAGAAGTATCAGCTAGCAATTCTCCAGCAATCCGGTGACATTCAAGATGGTATCAGAAGAAGAACTAAAAACTGTAAGGTTGACACAGTTTATATACCTGTGTAACCCTATTTTTAACATTGAATACAGACTATTGGTGAACAATTATCTGTATCCAATCCCTAACGTGGAGACACAGATTAACCCATGCCCCCCAGCTAGTTAGCCCATGTGTACTGGGACTCTGAGGGTCTTATTTCTGTAGCCCCATACTTAAATCAGGGGCAACGACCAGTCTACCAAATGAAGTATCTGATAGGATCTTCATTGTTTGTAGGTGTAGACATAACACTTACAAACCACTCCAGTTTGATGATTCTTCGCCCTCAGGTAACAATTAGAGTAGCAGATTAGTACTTGGTCTGTTGATTAGTACTTAGGCTCAATCATCCGGCTGCCCTTCCTGACCTATTTAGCATAGCAGATGGAGTCTGCATTTTTCAGAGCAGATCCAAAATACCATACATATACACTTTAATATCTACACATATTAATAAGTTCCATTCTTGTGGGCTCAGTGGGTCGAAATTTGCCAGTTTTTAATGTCTACAGTGACTCCACATATTGGCCAAATATCAACTCTCTGTGACCTGCAGAACTGGAGATACAAAAATGCACTTTAAAACATTAAAATACAGGATTATAATGAAACATGGGAACAGGGGAACATACAGTTTCCTGACATGACAAGGTGTAAGCCACATTCCTGGACCGCAGTCCAGTTAACCCCTTGCCTCCCTGGTGAGGTCCAGGGGTGGCCATATGGGGTGCAACCCCTTTAATACCAGGCCAACCCCCCTCTCCCTCTACACCTCCCCTTCTTAATGGGTGACCTGTGGCCCACTGGCCCTAACGGGGAGTGGGGGACTGCTGGCACCCTTAATGAACTCAGTCTCAGAGGGATAGTCCTGACGTGAAAGTCCATCAGCATTGCTGTTTTCACTACCCTTTTTGTGCTGAATAGTAAACTCAAACTCTTGCAAGGCCTCGCTCCACCTTAGCAACTTGGCATTCTCCCCTGATGCCCTCTGCAGCCAACTCATGGGGTTGTGGTCTGTGAGGACCGTGAAAGCCCTTCCATACACATAGGGCTGGAGTTTTTTGAGTGCCCACACAATGGCCAAGCACTCTTTCTCAATGGTGGCATAGGCCACCTCTCTGGGGAGTAGTTTTCGACTGAGGTACACCACAGGGTGCTCTCTACCGTCGTCCCCCACTTGGCTCAACACAGCCCCAATCCCATAGTCTGAGGCATCAGTCTGTATGAGGAAATGTTTGGTATAGTCCGGGGCAGCCAGTATGGGGGCCCCAGCAAGCGCAGTTTTCAGTGCCTGGAAAGCAGTTTCACAGGCAGGAGTCCAGGTGATAAGCACAGGCAGTTTCTTCTTAGTCAAATCAGTCAGGGGTTTGGCCACGGCGCTGTACTGTGGGACAAACTTCCTATAGTACCCTGCGGTGCCCAAAAATGCCATGACCTGTTTCTTGGTTTTTGGAACAGGCCACTGAACTATGGCTTCTACCTTGGCTGGCTCTGGTTTGAGGTGCCCTCCACCAACCCTGTGCCCTAAGTACAGGACCTCTGCCATCCCTACCATACACTTAGTGTAAGCCCAGCCTCCCTGATCCTATCTAGCACCCCAGCTACATGTCCTAAATGGGAGTCCCAGGAATTACTAAAGACAGCAATGCCATCTAAGTAAGCCCTGGCATAGCTCTGCATCCCTTCCAGTAGCCTATTGACCAGGCGTTGGAAGGTAGCCGGGGCATTCTTCATCCCAAATGGCATCACTAAAAACTCATAGGCCACTTGGAGTGATGAATGCTGACTTCTCCCTAGCCTCCAGGGTCAGGGGGATTTTGCCAATAGCCTTTGCTCAAATCCATAGTGGTCAGATACTTTGCCAGCGCGAGTTCATCCAGTAACTCATCCATGAGGGGCATGGGGTAGGCATCTGACACCGTCCCAGCGTTGAGCATGCAGTAGTCCACACAAAACCGGGTGGTCTTGTCCTTCTTAAGGACTAGAACTACCGGGCTTGCCCAAGGACTCTGGAACGGAGTAAATACCCATAGGGTCAGCATCTCCTCTATCTCCCTTTCCATACTGGTCTTGACCTCTGCTGACACTCTATAAGCGTGCTTATGCAGAGGCTGCAGATCGCCTGTGTGCACTGGGTGTTATGTGAGATGTGTGGTCCCTGGCATGTCAGTGAAGAGGGCCCTAAACTTAGCAAGCATGTCCCTGGCTTCTACCTGCTGCCTAGCACTCAACTATGCCCCTATCTCTACCTGCTCCACAGTGTTTCCCTGCCTAGCCTCCCCTAGGAGATCAGGTAGAGCATTGCTCGCCGGATCCTCCAGCAGTGGGTTAGAAATGGCCATTACTGCTCCCATACTCGGTGCTCTGTATTCTTTCAGCATATTGACGTGATATGTCTTATGCCTCTCAGGCTCTACCTGTACAACGTAGTTGTACTCATTCACCTTTCGGATAACCGGGTACGGTCCCGACCAGGCAGCCATCAACTTGTTCTCCCGAGTGGGTTTGAGAACAAGCACCTGCTGTCCTGGGATGAATTCCCTGCTACGGGCATTCCGGTCATACCATTGCTTTTGCTTGGTCTGAGCGGCCCTGAGGTGGTCCTGGGCCACCCCCATGAGCATCTCTAACCGGTCTCGGAGATCTACCACATACTGGATCACGGAAGCATCAGTAGCAGTAGCCTCCCCTTCCCATCCCTCACGGATTGGTCCAGAGGTCCATGTACCCTGTGGATATGTAGCTCGAAGGGGGAGAAGCCTGTAGATTCCTGCGGTACCTCTCGGTAGGCAAACAGCAAGTGCTGTAAATGAATCTCCCAGTCTTTCCCCTCCGCCTCTATAAAGGTCCGAAGCATTTGCTTCAGGGTACCGTTAAACCTCTCACATAATCCGTTTGTCTGGGGATGGTAAGGGATAGTGCGCCGGTGCTGTACACCGCATGCATCCCAGAGACAATGTAACAGTTCACTCATGAACTGCAACCCCTGATCAGTTAGGATCTCACTAGGGAAACCTACTCTAGAAAAAATGTTCAGCAAAGCTGCTGCCACTGTCTTGGCATCTATGGTGCCAAGCGCTACCGCCTCAGGGTACCGGGTGGAAAAATCCACCACCGTGAGGATTTAGCGCTTCCCTGACCTGCTAGGAATCATAAGGGGTCCTACAAGTTCCATCGCTACTTTCTGGAAGGGTTCCCCTATTATCGGTAGGGGTTTCAGGGGTGCCTTCACACGGTCGCCCGCCTTACCCACTCGCTGGCAGGCATCACAAGAGCGGCAGAAAGTGCCCACATCTCGAGATGCCCCCGGCCAGTAGTAACGCTGTAATAACCGGGCTCGCGTTCTGTTGACCCCCAAATGTCCCGCTAACGGAATAGAGTGAGCTACCCGTAACAGTTGCTGTCGGTACCCCTGGGGCACTACTAGCTGTCGCTTACCGGTCAATCCCTCCTCTATCCCTGGCTTCCCTTCTTCTCTATACAGGAGTCCCTTATACCATAGGCAGTGCTGAGTGCCATCCCCTGCCTGAGATTCGGACGCACGAAGTCTCACGCCGGCCAGGGTAGGGTCTGTCTCCACTGCCTCCCTAAACTGGGCTCCTAATTCTGGCCACCCCCCAGCCATGTCATTGTTCGGAGAATGGGGAAGGGTGGGTGGAAACAGTAAGTCAGTCTGTGGTTGCAACTGATCCTGGCTTACCTTCCCCGGCTCCTCTGCGCCCTCCATTAATGTTGCTCCCAAAGGCTGGGGGAATGGCGCCGCCGCCATTGCCACTGTCTGGCTCCAGGTAACCGCCGCCTCTGCAGCGTTTTTGGGTACTCGGTTGTAGGTGCAGGTCATCGGACCCAGATCGTTGCCAAGAAGAACATCGGCATAAAAACCGGGTAAAAACCCCACCTCCCACACACCATGGCCCTCCCCCAATCCAAAAAGATCCTGGCCACTTGCAAGAAACGTGGCTCTCCGTCGGCCACAGTGATCTGCATCCCAGGGCCTGGGAGTAATTCCTCTGGTGGGACCATATCAGGTCGGACCAGGGTCACTGCAGCTCCTGAATCCAGCAAGCCGACTGCTTGCCGGTCACCGACTGTGACCGGGGTGAGATGTCTGCTCCGGCCGTCCATCTACTGCAGGTCCGCGCTGAGATGTTCTCCGCTCCTGGCTGTAGGCACCAATGAAACCAGGACAGGTGTGGCATGGGACATCTCGCTGGGAGTTGGTTCCATGACCGGTCCGGAGTCTTTGGTGGAAGCCACCCGCACGTGGGCTACCGGCTTCACAGCTGGGGTGCGTTGCCCCTGATGGGGTCCACCGGAACGCAGAGGTTCCGGGCAATCTGGTCTGATGTGACATGGGCGGTTGTAGCACCGGCGCTCGTGCCGGAGCTCCCACGCCTTCGGTGGACTGCTGCCCGCAGGCGGCCTCTGAGTCCATTGGGGGTATTGGCAGACTTTCTGGCCAATGCCACCGCCACCGCCGCCACCGCCGCCACCGCCGCCACCGCCACCACCGCCGCCACCGCCGCCTTGGCTACTGTTTTGGCGGTCATCAGGGCTCGGCTGGCCACATAGTCGTCTGCAAGCCTCACCGCCTCCTGGTAAGTCTTGGGCTTCTTGTCGTACACCCAAACCCTCACTGCCGGTGGGCACTGCTGCATGAGCTGCTCTTGAAAGATGAGGTCCAGCAGGCGTTGGTAAGTTCGTGCCTCATAGCCCTCCACCCAGCATATCCCGTACAAAGCCATGCGGGTCACGTAGGTAACATAGGACTCCTGGGGCTGCCTCTCTTACTGCCGGAATTTACCCCGGTAGGCTTCAGGGGTGAAACCGTACTGAAACAATAACAGTTCTTTCAGGTGATCATAGTCATCGGCATACTCATCTGGAAGCGCCATCATCGTCTGCTTCGCCAAGCCGGACAGTAAGGGGTCCAAACATGCAACCCTATGCTGGGGAAGCACTTTGTACCGCCGACACTGTGTCTCAAAGTTCTTTAAAAAACTGTCGACCTGATCAGTACCTTCCACGAACTTGGTGAGACTGTGCTGATCCAGTTTAAGTTCATCGTTGTTGGGTTGGACAGGGGGGCAATAAGTGGGTCTGTTCACTGCCATAGTGATAAACTGCAGCCGCTCCTCCGGTGTCCCTCTGTCTCCCCACGCAGTAATCAGTGCCAACATTTCAGGGGTGAACGGACTGGTAGCCGCAGCAACCAGTACCCCTCCTGTTGCACAGCTCCCGGGAGGTGCACTCGTTCCCTCCCACGAGATTCCGCCGCCCCGGCACTGGGTTCCTTTCCTGATCTCCGGGTGGCTGTATAAGGGCAAGCTGAGCTGTATCCTGAGGCTCTGCAAGCCGGGCTTCATAGTCACCGATTGCATCAACCATGTCTGCGACCTCCTGGTTCTCATAGGGCAGTCCATATTCACGGCACTTGTCCTTCTGCTGAGCTCGGGTCCTCATGTTGGATGAGCCTTCAGCCTCGCTCATGGTTCACGGTCGCAGCAGTGAGGTGGTGTTACAACTGGTGTTAACTATTGCACTACTGTGTGTTCAATATCTTTAGTCCCAGGAACTCGCAATTACTCTCGAGTTCCCACTATATGATAGAGTCCTGCAGAACACTGTAATATTGGTTCAGTTCAATCCCACATCTGCCACCAGTTAATTATAGAGCTTGTCACGGTAGCTTATGACAAGATATAATGAACACCAAATATCTGGATTGAACTGAACGAGGCTTAGATATAATCAAATATATTTATTCCTTAAAAAAGGTGAACACAGCAATATAGTACAATTAACAGACAAGAAGGTAACACTTACTTAGGTTTGGGGGATGGAGAAGTACAGTATCAGCTAGCAATTCTCCAGCAATCTGGTGACATTCAAGATGGTATCAGAAGAAGAACTAAAAACTGTAGGGTTGCCACAGTTTATATACCTGTGTAGCCCTATTCTTAACATTGAATACAGACTATTGGTGAACAATTATCTGTATCCAATCCCTAACGTGGAGACACATATTAACCCATGCCCCCCCGCTAGTTAGCCCATGTGTACTGGGACTCTGAGGGTGTTATTTCTGTAGCCCCATAATTCAATCAGGGGCAACGACCAGTCTACCAAATGAAGTACAAAGTGTCCCAGAATTATTCCAAGGTTTGACTAATGCTGCCAAAATCGTGCACATATGAGTACTACAGATATCCAAGAGAAATACAAATGGATCAATGATCCTATAACAGCACTCCCGTTCAGTGTCTCACTGATAGATGTTGTAGCCGAATGTGAAACCCTTAATGTGATAAATGCCGTGTAAACATGACTCTGCCACGGGATGGGGTAATACTGTGGTAGGGAGAATAAATGCAAACGGTGAAGCCGGGTCTCCAGCCAGGAGACTATAACCGGCCCCTAGCTCACCGCGATCCTCCGCCACTGCCCTCACAAACCCTGTGTCACTCACGGCAAAAAAGGGGAATAAATTATTCACAAGCTTGACACGCCGAGTCCAATTCAGATGCTGTAAGGAGTTCCTCCGATCCGGGAGTGCAATGACGCGTGCTCCAGCCGATGTAGATAAGGTATACAAACAAGAGGGTAGTCCGGCGGTGCACAGCTGCCGTCTGGATATGAATCGATAGTCCACACGCATGTAGCTTAAAGGTAGTGGTTTAATGAGTGCATACACACAGAAAGTAGCAGTATTCTTGTTTGTATACCAAATGAAGTATCTGATAGGATCTTCATTGTTTGTAGGTGTAGACATAACACTTACAAACCACTCCAGTTTGATGATTCTCCACCCTCAGGTAACAATTAGAGTGGCAGATTAGTACTTGGTCTGTTGATTAGTACTTAGGCTCAATCATCCGGCTGCCCTTCCTGACCTATTTAGCATAGCAGATGGAGTCTGCATTTTTCAGAGCAGATCCAAAATACCATACATCTACTCTTTAATATCTACACATATTAATAAGTTCCATTCTGGTGGGCTCAGTGGGTCGAAATTTGCCAGTTTTTAATGCCTACAGTGACTCCACATATTGGCCAAATATCAACTCTCTGTGACCTGCAGAACTGGAGATACAGAAATGCACTTTAAAACATTAATATACAGGATTATAATGAAACATGGGAACAGGGGAACATACAGTTTCCTGACATGACAAGGTGTAAGCCACATTCCTGGACCGCAGTCCAGTTAACCCCTTGCCTCCCTGGTGAGGTCCGGGGGTGGCCATATGGGGTGCAACCCCTTTAATACCAGGCCAACCCCCCTCTCGCTCTACACCGGACCCCACACAGAAGGAGCAGTGTGTGTTTGGCTGCATGCACCGCAAGCCCCCCTCCTCCCCCGCTCTGCTTGCTGGAAGTGCCGGCCCCCACACAGGAGAGATTGATTCAGCAGTGTGTCTGGCTGCATGCCCCACAAGCCCTCCGACTGCCTCTGCTACTCACAGCTGCGCTGCCGGCACTACAAGACCCCCCCTGTCTTTGTTTGTCTCTCTGTGTCTGTCTCTGTGTGTGTGTGTGTCTGTCTCTGTGTGTGTGTGTCTGTCTCTGTGTGTGTCTGTCTGTCTGTGTGTTTCTGTCTGTCTGTCTCTGTGTGTGTTTGTCTGTGTGTCTGTCTCTGTATGTGTGTGTGTGTGTGTGTGTGTGTGTCTGTCTGTGTGTGTGTGTGTGTGTGTGTGTCTGTCTGACTGTCTCTCTGTGTGTGTGTGTCTGTCTGTCTGTCTCTGTGTGTGTGTGTGTGTGTGTGTGTGTGTGTGTCTGTGTGTGTGTCTGTCTGTCTGTCTCTGTGTGTGTGTGTGTGTCTGTGTGTGTGCCTGTCTCTGTGTGTGTGTGTGTCTGTGTGTGTGTCTGTCTGTCTCTGTGTGTGTGTGTGTCTGTGTGTGTGTGTGTGTCTGTGTGTGTGTCTGTCTGTCTCTGTGTGTGTGTGTGTGTCTGTGTGTGTGCCTGTCTCTGTGTGTGTGTGTGTGTGTCTGTGTGTGTGTCTGTCTGTCTCTGTGTGTGTGTCTGTCTGTGTGTGTGTGTGTGTGGCGTGTGCCTGTGTGTCTGTCTCTGTCTGTGTGTGTGTGTGTGTGTGTCTGTCTCTGTGTGTCTGTGTGTATGTGTGTGTGTCTGTCTCTGTGTGTGTGTGTGTGTGTGTGTGTGTGTGTGTGTGTGTGTGTGTGTGTGTGTGTGTGTGTGTGTGTGTGTGTGTGTGTGTGTGTGTGTGTGTGTGTGTGTGTGTGTGTCTGTCTCTGTGTGTGTGTTTGTCTCTGTGTGTGTGTGTGTGTGTGTGTGTGTGTGTGTGTTTGTCTGTGTGTTTGTCTGTGTGTCTGTCTCTGTGTGTCCCTCCATTCTCTCCCTCCCCCTCTTCCTTCCATTATCTCCTTCATCCCCCTTACCTCCCCCCTTCCACCACCCCTCTTCCCTCCACCTCTCTCTCCCTTCCCTCCCCCCTACCTCCCTTCCCTCCCCTCCCCCCTTCCCTTCCCTCCCCTCCCCTCCCCCCTTCCCTTCCCTCCCCTCCTTAAGATAAATGTGTGCTATTGTCTGCTAGTTTAAAAAAATAAATCTACATATTTAATATAGTGGGGATTTTCCCCCAATTTTTTTTTATAAAATGAAGGGTGCGTCTTAGAATCGATGGCATCTTAGAATTGAGGAAATAGGGTACAGTATATATATTTATATATATAACAGGAGAAATCTCTTTAGGGAGGTCCCTGCAGGGTATCCCCAGTTGGGTATTTGTTGTGTATATGTATTCTTTTGGATTAATGTTTTCCAATAAATTAATTTAATAAACTCTCGTCTTTCTGTCTGGCAATATTGATCCCTGGTATTAGTCCTGGTCTCCCGTGACACTCAGGATTATTATACAGTGCAGCATTTTCATTATCAGTGTATAAATACTTATCATTATACAGTGCAGTGTATTCCTTATTAGTATATAGGTATACTCAGTATCAAAGTATAGATAGATCCATTAATACCTCCTCTTGTGATGTGTCAGGGATGTCTGAAAGAATTCCAATAAACTTCTTAAATCTGTGCTGTGACTAATCTTTGTCATGTTATCTATAAAGGTTTATTGATCAAACAACACCAAAACATTGGGCCAAGTTGTGTTGTATTATTTAATAATCCTTTATTTATTCACCATTTGAAGTGTCCAGTGCTGGTAACAATATCTCCTGGGAAAATGTGCTTTAAATTAAGACTGTAGTATTTTTATGGTTAAGTCATGCGAGTGCCTGATTTTTTTCTTGGCTTGTATGTGTCCCTGTATCACCCTCCCTCTCCCTGTGTCACCCACCCTCTCCCTGTGTCACCCACCCTCTCCCTGTGTCACTACCCTCTCCCTCTCCCTGTGTCACCCTCCCTCTCCCTGTGTCACCCTCCCTCTCTCTGTGTCACCCTCTCCCTCTCCCTGTGTCACCCTCTCCCTGTCACCCTCCCTCTCCCTGTGTCACCCTCCCTCTCCCTTTGTCACCCACCCTCTCCCTGTGTCACCCACCCTCTCCCTCTCCCTGTGTCACCCTCTCTCCCTCTCCCTGTGTCACCCTCTCTCCCTCTCCCTGTGTCACCCACCCTCTCCCTCTCCCTGTGTCACCCTCTCTCCCTCTCCCTGTGTCACCCTCTCTCCCTCTCCCTGTGTTACCCACCCTCTCCCTCTCCCTGTCACCCTCCCCCTCTCCCTGTGTCACCCTCCCCCTCTCCCTGTGTCACCCTTCCCCTCTCCCTGTGTCACCCTACCTCTCCCTGTATCACCCTCCCTCTCCCTGTGTCACCCTCCCTCTCCGTGTCACCCTCTCTCCCTCTCCCAGTGTCACCCTCTCTCCCTCTCCCTGTGTCACCCTCTCTCCCTCTCCCTGTGTCACCCACCCTCTCCCTGTCACCCTCCCCCTCTCCCTGTCACCCTCCCCTCTCCCTGTGTCACCCTCCCCTCTCCCTGTGTCACCCTCTCCCTGTCACCCTCCTTCTCCTTGTCACCCTCCCCCTCTCCCTGTGTCACCCTCCCCCTCTCCCTGTGTCACCCTCCCTCTCCCTGTGTCACCCTCCCTCTCCCTGTGTCAAACTCTCCCTGTGTCACACTCTCCCTGTGTCACCCTCTCCCTGTCACCCTCCCTCTCCCTCTCCTTGTCACCCTCCCTCTCCCTCTCCGTGTCACCCTCTCCCTGTGTCACCCACCCTCTCGCACTCTCTCTGTCACCCTCTCCCTCTGTCGCACTCTCTTCTTTGCTCTCTCTGTCGCACTCTCTTCTTCGCTCTCTCTGTCGCACTCTCTTCTTCGCTCTCTCTGTCGCACTCTCTTCTTCGCGCTCTCTGTCGCACTCTCTTCTTCGCGCTCTCTCTGTCTCTCATTCTCTGTGTGTGTCTCTCATTCTCTCTCTTTCTCTGTGTGTCTCTCTTTCTGTGTGTGTGTGTGTGTGTGTGTGTGTGCCGCTCTCTGTGTGTGTGTGTGTGTGTGTGTGTGTGTGTCTGTCTCTCTCTCTGTGAAGCGCCGACGTCAAGACACTGGTTAAGGGGTTCAGGAAACTAGTCATTCACATCTGGCTTTTATTTCTAGATCCGACATTGACACACACACACGACTAATTGTAGTATAATGTAATACAATAAATATATTTATGTCAAAAACGAATGTTGTTCTGACTAGGAATTTATTAAATGTATTTTATTTATATATTTTATTTTAAAGCGGGGTTGGGGGCGGAGTTGGGGGCGGGATTAGGGGCGGAGTTGGGGGCGGGACTAGGTGGCGAGTAGATTTTTTGGTTGGGCTAGTAGATTTTTGGGTGATTTGTCGAACACTGGGTATTTAGGTCACAAAGTGTTCACCTCACATCAGCACATTGGCACATTTATCCCACCTTGATTGTTAGTTTTATATTGACATTTGTTATACTTTAGGGATCACTACAGAAGTCTCAATAATGTGTATTCAGGCGCTGTCTTTTCAAAGATGGAATGATACCAAAAAACATATAATTTAATGTATACACAAGAGAACTGAAAAACCAAAACCACATACCGCAGCCACTAAAAAATAAATAAATAAACATAGGCAGTCCAGTGAAGGGATAAGGGGAGAGGGGAAAAAAAAGAAAAAAGGAGGACAAGGCAATAAAAATGGGTGCAACAAGGGGAGACAGCAGGGGGGTAACGTTTCGTCAGGCCCTTCGTCAGGCCCGTCCCCCCTCGCTCCAAAGGAACAGAGGGGTACTTCCCTGTCCCCACAGCCCACAAGAACCAAATCAAGTCCCAAACAAAATCTAACAACCCCACACAAAATAGAAAGAATAAAGTCAGCTTAATTGTATAGCACTGAGTATATGTGATTCCCAGAGGAACAGTCAGTGAATAAAGGCAAAGGTCAAACCACAGTAAATCTGTCTGCAAAGTTCAATGAGTCCTGCTCCTCTCATGTGCAAGGGGTGTGTGTATGTAGTGTGGATGCAATAACACCCAGAGGTCAGAAGATTGAAAAGTACTGAACTCAAGCAGAAAACTAAAATTTTCTGAAGTGGAAATTGCATCTAGCAAGTGCTATAGGTAAAGTTAATGCCTTTTGCTGAAGCGAGTGAATTGACAGCTAGCAAGTGCTATACTGCTGCGGCCAAGTTTATTCGAGCATTTGCCCGTTCTTGGCCGCAGCAGTAGCCTGGCGCGTGCCCGAGTGTGACGGGCGCGCGCCGAAGCAGCGGAAGAGCGCCCTCCGATCGGGGCGCTCTCCCTACCGCTGCCGGGTCCGCCGGGACCCCCGGAACCCCCTGCCGCCGTCCCGCAGATCGCGGGACACCAGGGCTCCCTCGGGGAGCCCTGGACGCGCGTGCAGGGGGCGCAGGCTCCCGAAGACGCATGACCGCGCGTCTATGACGCGCGGCACGACGAGGGGCGGCCACTAGCAAGCCGGGAAATCTCCCGGCTTGCGGTACCGACCAGACTGCAATAAAGTGTGTCGGTACTGTATAGTAAAGCTAATGCCTTTTGCTGAAGCGAGTGAATTGACAGCTAGCAAGTGCTGGTTGTAAAGTTTGCCCCGTGGGGTATGAAAGGATTGCTGTGTAAAACTAATGCCTTTTGCTGAAGCGAGTGACTTGACAGCTAGCAAGTGCTGGTTGTAAAGTTTGCCCCGTGGGGTATGAAAGGATTGCTGTGTAAAACTAATGCCTTTTGCTGAAGTGAGTGAAGTTGCAGCTAGCAAGTGCTGTGTATAAAGATAACGCCATAAGCAAAGTGCTGAGTGTCAGAATTTCCCTGCTGAGTTTAAAGTGGCCGATGTGAAATGTTTGTTTTGCAATGTACATAATCATACAAGACAGTGTCCCTTCAGGCCATACGATGATGATGATGATGATGATGATGATGATGATGATGATGATGATGACGACGACGACTCAAACCAGATTAATTTAGTATGCTGGGCCTGTCGTGGAGTAGGTCACATGGAAGATGTGTCCCCCCAAATTTTCAAAGACAAACAGCTGCAAAAGCAAACACGGCCCTCGGAGTGCAAGCAAGATGTGGAAGCTGATACCAGTGAGTGTGTGCCCAGTAATACTCATGTCTCTGGAGCTAATAAAGCAAAAAAGAAAGAAGAAGAAAAAGAAAACTGTTCCTCAAGTCACAGGGGAAGTGACCGAGCCACTTGAACCTGCACTGTCAGGACATGCGTCAGAAAGGCGCCGAGATGTGCTGCAGACCGGAGTGACGGGCAAAATTGTCATGGGAACGGTGACAAAGGAAATGGAGGAGCAAAGGGAAGCTGAATCCTTGATCCAGGATACAAAAGGCTTTAATTTCTGCATTCCAAGCTGCCCGCCATGATTACGAAGTCCTGTGGCAGGGATTGAAGAAGGAGCGAGAAGTGAACGCCAAGTTACAGAGGTGTATACTCCCAGCTTTACAAGAATACGTGGCTTTGAAGGAAAAAGACTGTCTCTTACGGAGTGAGTTGAAGGAGGTGACGACTGGTCTGGAAAATGCCAACGCCTCAATTGCTACCACGGAGGAAAAGCAGAACAAACTGATTGCTAACCTCAAACAGAAATACGGGAAGGCTCTACAAGAGGTTCACACTCACTCCAGGAGGGCCACAGTCTAAACACGGAGCTGGGTATGTTGAAGGAAACCCATGAGAATGCCCTGAGGTATTTAGAGACTGTAAAGAAAGAGAATGTAAGTCTGAAAGAAGAAAATTCAGATTTGTCTGACCAGGCTAGTGAAGGAAAGGAGAAGCTTCACCAAGTAGAAAAAATGAAGGAACAATTGTCCCAGGAAATTTTAGAAATACAGGCAGCAAGGCAGAGTCTGCTGCAAGATATGCGTGCGCAGCTACAGGAGGCCAAGGAGATGCAGTGGGTCCTGCAGGAAGAAAGTATCCAGGCGGCTAACCAATTACAGGTGCTTGTTAGGATGTGCTCACCACAAACGAGACGGGACCACGGTGCTGAGGTGGAAAGGTAGGAACACCACCCACAGCCACGAGGACACGTCTTGAAAGTAGGTTGGTCGGGGATTCCGGATCGGGGCAGGAGAGGTACGGTTGGTAGAGAGTGCCGTTTGCCAAATCCAGGGTTAGAGAGAGGGACGTTGTCGTTTACCGTAAGCCAGGGTCGGGATGCCAGAGATGCGGAGAGTCGAATTGCCGTGTGCCGAGTTTGGGATGCCAGAGGTACAGGAAGACGTAGCGGAAGCCAGTTTGATACACGAGGAGATCTGTAAAAATAGAACTAGGGAGGCAGAGAATGGTAAGGACAACTGGTACTTTGCTCAACCAAAGAACCAGTGATTTTGGCAGGTATATAAAGGAGTGAGGGTCCAATAGGATTGCAGCCATAAAGGGGTGTGTAGAAGGAGCCAGCTGTAGCAGGGATAGGTCCCTTATGAGTCCCAGGAGATGAGGCATAAAGGGCAGCAATCTGGCTGCATTCAATAACAGCAACAGTCTTGGGACCTGTACCTTTAAGAGGCGGTTGCACCTCCGTGTGGCCGCGCCTCTGTGTAGCAGCGCCTGCGGCTGCGTGCGCACCCCCACGCCCTGATCCGAGGGCAGAAGAGAGAGAAGAACGTGTGCGCGCGCGCACAGTGCAGGGGCTCGCGCGCCTCTCTCCGGCGTCCCTGCGAGTCAGGATGATGTCAGGCGAGGCAGCAGGTAAGTGGGAGGCACGCCGTGAACGGCGTGTCTCCATAATCCTTACAGTACCCCCCCCTTCAGGGGCGACCTCCGGGCGACCATGATAAGGCTTGGAAGGGTTTCTTCGATGAAAAGCCCGTAGAAGTTGAGGTGCGTGAAGATCCCGGTAAGGAATCCAAGAACGTTCCTCTGGACCGAACCCCCTCCAGTGAACCAGGTATTGTACTCCTCCTCTGGAATTTCTTGAATCCAGGACAAACTGGACCTCGTACTCCTGTTGACCCGAAATCATAATCGGAGGTGGAGAAGAAGTTTTCTTGGAAAAGCGAGGGCTGCGAAACACTGGTTTGAGTAAAGATACATGAAAAACTGGTGAAATCTTCATAGAAGGTGGAAGGCGTAGTTCGTAAGCCACAGGGTTAATCCTCCTAACCACGGGAAAGGGACCGAGGAACTTGGGAGCAAGCTTCATGGTAGGAACCTTCAACCGGATATTCCTAGATGAAAGCCACACCGTGTCCCCTGGAACGAACTCCGGCACTTGTCTTCGAAGGCGATCTGCTTGGAGTTTCTGTCTCCCTGTAGCTACCCTCAAGTTCTCCTGTATCTTAGACCACAAAACCTTTAGGTGAGAGACGTGTTTGTCCACTGCTGGCACCCCAGATGGTAGTGAAGAGAAGGGTAACCGGGAAGGATGGAATCCATAATTTATAAAGAACGGAGATTCTTGGGTAGAGTCGTTGCGGAGAGAGTTCAAGACAAACTCGGCCCAAGGAAGTAGATCCACCCAGTCCTCCTGAGTATCCGTGATGAAGCATCGGAGATATTGTTCTAAGCTTTGATTGACTCTCTCCGTTTGCCCATTGGTCTGTGGATGGTATCCTGAGGAGAAGTGAAGACCGATTCCCAACCTTTTGGAAAAGGCACGCCAAAATTTTGACACGAATTGCGAGCCCCGGTCAGAGACAATGGTAGAAGGAACTCCGTGAAGGCGAAAAATCTCCTGAATAAACACATCTGCCAGCCTGGGGAATTTGGAAGACCCCTCAAAGGAACAAGGTGCGTCTGCTTGGAAAATCGATCAATGACCACTAAAATAGTATTCTTCCCTTTGGATTCTGGAAGTTCCACAATGAAATCCATAGAGATATGACTCCAGGGACGATCTGGAATGGGTAATGGAAGGAGTAGACCAGCGGGTCTGACACGAGGTACCTTGTTACGAGCGCAAATGCTACATGCTTTGACAAACTCCTCTACGTCTTTAGCCCTCTATGGCCACCAGAAGGTACGTTGAACTAGATCGTTGGTCTTCCGTATCCCTGGGTGTCCTGCTGATTTAGACGAATGACACCACTCGAGAACCTTCTTGCGGTGTTGAGATGCCGTGTAGAGTCTTCCCTCCGGAACCTTGAGTCCCCTCGGAGTCTGTGACTGTTCCGACTGAATTTTGCTCATGACCTCAAAGGAGTTGGCAGACAAGATACAACTAGAGGGGATAATAGACTCAAGCTGTTCCTCGGACCGGTCATCCGCAAGAAATTGTCGAAATAAAGCGTCCGCCTTAAGGTTCTTGGAGCCAGGAATAAAAGAAATAAGAAAATTAAATCGTGAAAAAAACAAAGCCCAGCAGGCTTGTCGAGCATTCAACCGACGTGCCCCCTCCAGGTAAAGGAGGTTCTTATGGTCCGTAAGGATGGTAATAGGTGTCTCGGTACCCTCTAAGAAATGTCTCCACTCTTCCAACGCCAATTTGATCGCCAAAAGTTCCCTATTTCCGACATCATAATTCTGTTCAGCGGAAGAGAATTTCTTAGAAAAAAAAGCACAGGGATGCAGTCTGGCTAACGGAGAAGTTCTCTGGGACAGAACAGCCCCGGCCCCAATGTCCGAGGCATCTACCTCCAAGGTGAACGGGAGTCCAGGATCTGGGTGGGTGAGGATGGGAGCAGACACAAAAGCCTTCTTGAGACTCTCAAATGCTTCTTTAGCGGTCCCTGACCATGATGACGGATCTGCCCCTTTCTTGGTGAGGGCGGTTATGGGGGATACGGTATCAGAAAAATTGTGGATGAACCGTCGATAATAATTCGCAAAACCTAAAAAGCGTTGCACGGCATTGAGAGTAGTCGGAAGAGGCCACTCCAAGATAGCTTTAAGTTTCTCCGGATCCATTTTGAAACCGGAATCCGAGATAACGTAACCCAAGAATGCCATGGATTTAAGGTGGAACTGGCACTTCTCCAATTTCGCAAAAAGATGGTTCTCCCGTAAACGTAATAGTACTTGTTGAACGTGTTTAATATGATCTTGAGCGGTCTTAGAAAAGATGAGGATGTCATCTAAATAAACAATAAGAAAAGTGTTGAGAATGTCCCGAAAGATCTCGTTGACAAAATCCTGGAAAACTGCTGGTGCATTGCACAACCCGAAAGGCATAACAAGATACTCGTAGTGGCCGTCATGGGTGTTGAAAGCAGTTTTCCACTCGTCCCCCTCTCGTATCCTTACTAAATTGTAGGCACCTCTCAGATCCAATTTAGAAAAGATGGTTGCTCCCTGGAGGCGGTCGAATAATTCTGGAATCAAAGGCAGGGGATAGCGATTTTTGCGAGTGATATTATTCAAACCCCGATAGTCTATGCATGGACGGAGAGATCCGTCCTTCTTCTTGACAAAGAAAAAACCTGCTCCGACCGGGGAGGAAGACTTCCTGATGAAACCCCTCTCCAAGTTCTCGGCAATGTAGGTGTTCATAGCCTTTGTCTCTGGGAGAGAGAGAGGATAAGATCTTCCCCTGGGAAGAGGTGCGCCAGGAAGTAAGTCAATGGGACAATCAAACGGGCGGTGCGGCGGTAGTACCTCAGACCGTGCTTTGTCAAATACGTCACGGAAATCCCAGTACACAGAAGGTAAGGAGTTGATCTTCTCGGATATGGTAGACACTCCTCCAATCCTCTGGAAAACCCTGGTACATGTCTTGGCACAAGAAGGAGCCCACTGAACCGGTTCCCGATCCGTCCAGTCAATGCGAGGATTATGAAGTTGAAGCCAGGGAAGACCCAAAATCAACTCAGCAGAGGGCGTGTGGATGACATCGAGAGTAATGATCTCCGTATGGACGTCCACGAACTGCAGTAGGAGAGGTACTGTCTGAAGCGTGATAAATGCTGGCTTAAGAGGTCGACCATCGATGGCCTCCAGACCTACAGGCGTCTCCTTGTTGACAAAAGGGATATTGTTCTGTCTAGAAAAAGTTTCATCAATGAAATTACCTGCCGAACCGGAATCAATGAACGCCCGTGCCCGGGTGTGGAACCCCTCTCCAGACAGTATTATAGGTAAGACTATCCTGGTGGGAAGGATGTTTTGGAGGATGGAAGAAGGGGTCAGTATTCCCAATGAAACTCTCCCGGATCTCAGTGGGAGCTGGCGTTTCCCGGTTTAAGGGGACACTGGGCCATGGCGTGAGTGGAATTGCCACAGTACATGCAAAGACCGGCCGTGCGCCTACGTAACTTCTCAGCCGGAGAAAGTCGGTTGCCCCCCAACTGCATGGGTTCAGGAATGTCCCTGGAAGAAGGTGACGGAGCCACGAAGGAGGGTGCAAGAGTTCTTGGAACCCTTAAACGATAATGAGAACGTTCATATTTACGTTCCAGCAGGCGTTGATCCACTCGAATAGCCAGAGCGATTAAGTCCTCTAGGTTAGTAGGACGATCTCGTGCGGCGAGCTCGTCCTTTAGGGTCTCCGATAATCCTTGCCAGAACGCGGAAGATAGGGCGTCATCGTTCCAACCTGTTTCAGCAGCAAGAGTGCGAAATTCCACCGCATATACAGCAACCGAACGGTCTCCCTGGTTAATGTGGTGAAGAGCAGAAGCTGCTGTTAACTTTCGTGCTGGTGTGTCAAAAACTCTTCGGAATTCCTCAACGAAGAGATCGATGTCCTGTGTGAGCGCCCCCTGTTGCTCCCAGATGGGAGAGGCCCACGCCAGTGCCTGGTCGGTGAGAAGGGAGTAGATGTAGCCGACCCTGGAGACAGAAGACACAAAGCGAGAGGGAGAGAGCCTAAATTGTACAAGACATTGGTTAATGAATCCCCGACATCCTTGAGGATCCCCCGCATAATGTCTTGGTGGCGGAATACGTGGTTCCGGAGTGAACGGAGATAACGAAAAAGGGTTAGGCTGTGCAGTAGGTGCCACGAGAGGAGATTGCCGAGTGAGGGTTCGGACCTGAAGAGTAAGAGAGTGGAGGCTTTGCTGCATGGTATCCAAGCGTCTATCGGATTGCTCCAAATAAGTCTCTAATCTGGTAAACAGAGCAGAATGGGCATTTAAAGTCCGCTCCACCTCAGCTTGGTCCATGTTTGTTGGGTTGAGCATAATGTTAGGATGTGCTCACCACAAACGAGACGGGACCACGGTGCTGAGGTGGAAAGGTAGGAACACCACCCACAGCCACGAGGACACGTCTTGAAAGTAGATTGGTCGGGGATTCCGGATCGGGGCAGGAGAGGTACGGTTGGTAGAGAGTGCCGTTTGCCAAATCCAGGGTTAGAGAGAGGGACGTTGTCGTTTACCGTAAGCCAGGGTCGGGATGCCAGAGATGCGGAGAGTCGAATTGCCGTGTGCCGAGTTCGGGATGCCAGAGGTACAGGAAGACATAGCGGAAGCCGGTTTGATACACGAGGAGATCTGTAAAAATAGAACTAGGGAGGCAGAGAATGGTAAGGACAACTGGTACTTTGCTCAACCAAAGAACCAGTGATTTTGGCAGGTATATAAAGGAGTGAGGGTCCAATAGGATTGCAGCCATAAAGGGGTGTGTAGAAGGAGCCAGCTGTAGCAGGGATAGGTCCCTTATGAGTCCCAGGAGATGAGGCATAAAGGGCAGCAATCTGGCTGCATTCAATAACAGCAACAGTCTTGGGACCTGTACCTTTAAGAGGCGGTTGCACCTCCGTGTGGCCGCGCCTCTGTGTAGCAGCGCCTGCGGCTGCGTGCGCACCCCCACGCCCTGATCCGAGGGCAGAAGAGAGAGAAGAACGTGTGCGCGCGTGCACAGTGCATGTGTCTCGCGCGCCTCTCTCCGGCGTCCCTGCGAGTCAGGATGATGTCAGGCGAGGCAGCAGGTAAGTGGGAGGCACGCCGTGAACGGCGTGTCTCCATAATCCTTACAGTGCTACAGGAACGGCTGAGTACCCAGTATGTCCCCACAGAGCAGCATGAGCAGCTGAAGGCCACCAAAGCATCGCTGGAGGCGGGGCTTAGATGCCAGGTGACTCTGTATGAGAGGGAGCGGGGAAAAGTCCAGAACCTGGAGCAAGAGCTGGAGAAGCAGAGAGGCTGCTCCATTCCCATGACCCAGTACGCCAAGGAGAAAGAGGCCTGGAAAACAGAAGTAGCAGTGACCCTGGTGATGACATCTGCAGAGCTCCAAAATATGAAGGATGCGCTGACGCAAACTCAGAGCAAGCACCGGGAAGAAGTGAAGGCCCTGAGAGGGGACTTGCAGGATCAAATTGAAGAGCTGCAAACGCAGGTTGCTGAGCGCAAGATACAGCTCACTAAGAGGGAGGAGGTGTCCGTCTGTCACGTGCCTGACATTACGCTATGAAACAGAGATGGCCGATATCTGCAAGCGTCTGGACCACACGGCCAATGAGGGGGCTCGGCTGCAGCTGGAGCTGGATAAGGTCCGGGAGGAGCACCAGCAGCTGCAGGTCAAGAATAGAGAAAAGGAAACAGAGCTAAACCTTGCTCTGGATCAGCTGACAGATGTGGAATCGCGACTCAACTTCAAAGAAGCTGAACTAGCAGCTGCACTGAGTGGGAAGTAACATACAGAAGGACTGCTTCAAAACTTGAGGAAGGACCTGGAGTCTGAGTGTGCTGTCCGCAAGATGACAGAGAAACAAAAGTGCGACCTGGGGGAGGAGCTTGAGGCTCTGAAGACTGAGCAGGATGCTACGTTGGACTCTAATGCTGCCCAGCAGGAAGTTCCTCAACTGAAGTTGGAGAAAGAGATTTTACAACCCTAAGACAGACACCTGGGTAACAGAAGCAGTCCATGGAAAAGAGGGCGGTAAAGAGAAAGCAAGTGAGGCACACCAGGAAGCTTGACTGCAATACCATTGCAGTGCTACAGTCTACTTTCCACAAGGCACGGAATGGGAAGACCAAGGTGCGATGTAGTAGCACAGTAAGAAGCCAGTTGTACTGCAATACCCATGGGACCCAAAGTGGACTCCTTGCCAGGAAGGCAGTTACTGTGAAGAGACAGTCGAAAAATGAGACGGAAGTCTGCCCGTGATCGTAAGAGGCGAAAGACCGCACAGATTGTCCAGCGACTCTCCCAACAGAGTAAGTTAAAGAGTCAAGACAGAAAGGCCCAAGCCTATGAGTCTGCTGACGGTTAAAGAGAGGTGCCATGGGGTGCATTTCGGGTTAATAAGAATCCCGACCAAGTTGAAGTACTAAACATAAATATTGTCGAACCCAACACTGAGGGAGAAAGGTCCAAAAGCCATCACCGCTAAAACAGAGTTGCTGTCTTCACAAGAGAAGGCCAAGCAGTCACTGGCAAGTGTATGCAATGAGCTGACCACGGTCAAGGCTCTTCTACAGAGTAAGGGAAACTCTGAGCACAAGAGGAAAAAGACAGAGATGCATCTTCAGGATTTGCAGATCAAGGTCGCAGAGTGGCGTAGAGTCCTGGCAGAGAGAGCTAATAGACAGCAGGATGCTCAGGAACATTTGCAGAAGGGGATACAACAAAGGCGGAACATCAACCCTAGACTCCGGCCGGCACATGATAAAGAGGTAGTGAAGTACCAGTCTGAAGGCCCAGAAGGCCCAGTATTTCCCCCGAAGGAGAGACTCTTCAATTGGAAGGCAAGGAAAAAGAAGAGGTGGATGTCAGACGTGTCTGACAATGAAGTTGGTGCAGGGAATAGTGCACAGGTCGCTCACAGGACAATGTTTCGCTAGGGGGAGGGATATGTGATACCAGCACTGGCATCTAGGTGCTGGAAAGAGTTAATCCTCCCTGGAGTTGTCAAGAACACCTGAAATCTAATTAATCAGCCTGGGCTGAACTCCTGAAAAACAAGGAAGTGTTTGGTCACAGGCTGAGCCTGACCCAGAAAGCCAGAGAGGCAGTGAGAGAGACTGACCGGTTTTCCCTCAGAGAAGGAGGGAGGCAGAAGGGGCTCCCCAGCTACCAGAGGCTGGTTAAAGAAGTTAGCAGATTGTGAGAGAAGCTGCTGAGAGAGCCGTGCTGAAGCAGTGTAAAGAAGCTGAGAGAGTGTGAGAGACACTGCTGAAAGAGCCGTGCTGAAGCAGGGACATCGCCAGATGGACTAAGATACGTAAAACCCTTTCTATTGCTACAATATGACAAAAGACTATGCTGTTTCTTTATTGCCTATGCCAGGGCATGTTTTGGGATGGGAACTGGCTAGCTGGCTGCCCGGTAGACAGGGCTGAAGAAGTAAGTTAGATCCCTGATCGGGATAGGTTTTTATTTATGCCTTTTATTTTAGTTTGGTTTTCTTAAAGGGACGGTGGACCTGCGAATACGTTACTTAAACCCCTATAAATAAACCCCATGTAAATAGAAGTACCTTGTTTCCGGCCTTATTTGGGATCAAAGGGACCTCAAAGTGATGTGGTTGTCACAATATATATAACAGAGGAAAATAACATTGTTTGGCATAATAATCTTAGTATTGTGCACCCACTCAGACCATCTCTCTTCAATCACTATTTATTTATTATTGTCATTTTAAAAGGCATACAAAAAATAAAAAGAATGAAGGTAGTGAGAATACAGATGGGTTTCCACAACCTTAATAAAAATTACCTACAACCAAGAAACATTGAAATATTACAGCAATAAAAACAAGAAAAAATAATGTTCTATTTTTTTTTATCATAAATGTCCTGAATCAGCAGATTCCAAAACAATGTTTGAAAAGGAATAACTACCAGTAGTGAATACAGAAGGAGGAGGAAGTTATTAATCAGTCTTCAGGCTGTGAAACAAGTCCAAACCTGCCTTACAATTCTGATACAGCTAAAGAAAAATGTAACATTGCACTCAACTGGTGGTCTATTTTGCTAATTTCAGTGCTATTTTTGAATCTGGTAAATAAATAATCTTCCATATAATCTTCAAGCCAATTAAAAAAATATTCCTATTTTTCCTGTAATAATTAGAATGTAGATATTTAAAACTTTAAATGACTAGTAATTTTACATGCAAATTTAATATACTGTATGTTGCTAATTGAGGTTTAATTCAAAGCAATGTCTTCATTAAAAGTATCATGTTAACAGAACCATATGGGTGTATGATATTTGCTAATATATATATATATAAATATCAAATATCATACACCCATATGGTTCTGTTAACATGATACTTTTAATGAAGACATTGCTTTGAATTAAACCTCAATTAGCAACATACAGTATATTAAATTTGCATGTAAAATTACTAGTCATTTAAAGTTTTAAATATCTACATTCTAATTATTACAGGAAAAATAGGAATATTTTTTTAATTGGCTTGAAGATTATATGGAAGATTATTTATTTACCAGATTCAAAAATAGCACTGAAATTAGCAAAATAGACCACCAGTTGAGTGCAATGTTACATTTTTCTTTAGCTGTATCAGAATTGTAAGGCAGGTTTGGACTTGTTTCACAGCCTGAAGACTGATTAATAACTTCCTCCTCCTTCTGTATTCACTCCTGGTAGTTATTCCTTTTCAAACATTGTTTTGGAATCTGCTGATTCAGGACATTTATGATAAAAAAAAATAGAACATTATTTTTTCTTGTTTTTATTGCTGTAATATTTAAATGTTTCTTGGTTGTAGGTAATTTTTATTAAGGTTGTGGAAACCCATCTGTATTCTCACTACCTTCATTCTTTTTATTTTTTTGATTATTGAAGCTCGGCTAACACGGTACTGATACCTCTACATGTATATATATACATGTAGAGCTATCAGTACCGTGTTAGCCGAGCTTCAATAATCAAAAAATAAATAGATGATACCGTTCTGTGGCTAACGAAATGCTTTTATTTGTGCGAGCTTTCGAGATACACTGATCTCTTCTTCTGGCGATGTTAGAATGAATGAAGCAAGGGTAACTTGAAAACAGTGTCTCTTGGAATGTTATCTGTGCTGGTCCTTCCCCCGATGTGGATGTGTTTTATGGCTAGAGGTGTCAAAGGGTAACTGAAAGCAAGTGAAGAAAGAGTGTGTATGTGTATCAGTGTGAATAAAAATGAATGGAGAGCCCACAGTATAAACAGTGCTCTACACAAGGTGTGTGTGGAGTGAGAGGGATATAAATGGTGTGGGTGGGTGTGGAAATGTGAGAGTTTGTAGCACAACTAAAAGTGTGTGTGGATACTATGTGGTCCCTATTGGTGTATATGGATGGAAAAATAAGGAGTATTAGTATGTGTGAGAGACAGCTGTGTGTGCATACATATAGCACAGTATGTACAGACATGGCCTTATATATATATATACACACAGTTGTGTGAAAAAAGAAAATACAGCCTCTTTGAATTCTATGGTTTTACATATCAGGACATAATAACAATCACCTGTTCCTTAGCAGGTCTAAAAATTAGGTAAATACAACCTCAGATGAACAACAACACATGACATATTACACTGTGTCATGATTTATTTAACAAAAATAAAGCCAAAATGGAGAAGCCATGTGTGAAAAACCAAGTACACCCTTACTGCTTCCATAGGAATTAAGATGCCAAGTAGACTATATACACACTGTGACATAGTCCCAGACTATTAGGCAGCTGGTTTTAAGGCAGAAAGTGGAAAGAGGGAAAAAATGATCCATTCCACAGTTTCACATTTACTGAGATTGTGGCATAGCTGCCCCTGCTCTCCTAATTAAGGAACAGGTATTTATTGCAGTTAGTTTGCTGCTTCATTCTCTCTACTAGAGCCTGGAGGCTGGGGGCACATTGCTCCCCTGTAGCAAATTCGGGTAGGACGCCCTTTCATGACTTTCACTGTCCGGAGGAATTGCCTGGACACTGTCCCGATCTCACAGATAAGACTCAATGTTATTTCACTATACATGAATGTTATTTCTTTTTTTATAACTTCAAGTTTATTGCAAAGAATTTTTCAATACAAGTAGTATCGCAATACAAATAGAATAAACATCCGTTGCATAACATCCATAAACGATACCCGTAGTCTCTCCCATATAAATGGACAATGTAAACATAGGCAAATAACTTCCTTTAAGCCATAAGGTACAGTAGGCAATTTAAACTTGGGGACAAAATAAAATAAGGATAAGGAAGGGAAAGAGGAGGAGGTATGGGGAGGGCGGGGGGAAGGCCCGGAGGCGCGAGCTCCCTCTTCTTCCGCATCTAGATTGGTGCCTAAGCCGCCATGTGCATCACCTGTAAGACCTATCGGGGTTGTCTGCTTGGCCTCCTATGTTATATCTACTCTAAGTGCGTAGTCAGACAGTCTGCCAAGGCGATCTCTCTCTCTTTGAGTGAGAATGCATTTATGACAATCATTGCCAAATTGTGGTTATCTCTACCCCTGGGATATCTGTCTGTGACAGCCAAGGCTTCCAGACTTTTAGAAATTTGGTGCCAGTGTCATTAACTAAACTCGTTAATTTTTCCATCTGGCATATGTACCATAATCTATTTCGAATCTTGGGGATGCTTGGGATCTCAGTTGTTTCCACATAGCTGCGATCTCGCACCTCGTTGCTGTTGCAAAATGTGCAACCAGTTTATTTACAGCTCTGGAGAGGCCTGGCCATGGTCTATTCAGGAGGAACAACCACGGATCCGGGGGAATTGTGTGGTCAAAAATGCTCTGAACCCAATTTCTAATTTCTTCCTATAGGTGAGATGCGAGGGCAAGACCACAGCATGTGTAACAGGTCGGCCGATTCTCCACACTGTTTCGGACACAGCGGGGAGTATCCTGGTACAAACCTTGATAATTTTAGCGTTTTCCTTCAAAATTGTGCAGATTGAGCGCTTAGCTGCAGCTTCCAGTAAGGCCGTCCAGTCCTCCTCCTCCTCCACTTCCTCTCCTAAATCCTTTTTCCATCTAACTCTATATGTCAGTTTTTGCTGTTGATGTGCACTCCCAGAACCGACCACTTCCTTATACATCTGCAATGTAAGTCCCCGTGTGTCTGTTTCTGTCAGACAGAGCTTTTCCAATGTAGTTAAGGGAGGATAGGGAGAATTTTTGTTAAAGTACGCTCTGATCTGGAGGTAGCGGAAGAATTCGGAGTGTGGGATATTTTTATCTGATCTGATTTGTTCAAATGATTTGATTTTGTTTGGTCTACCTCTTAACCTAAGATATCCAAATTTACTCCAATTCACTGCAGCGCTTTCTGCTAGACCCGGCGCAAAGTCGGGATTGCCCCCATAACGGGGGCATCAGTGAGTGTTTTGAGGTGAAGGCATGTTTAAATTTAGCGGCCTCCCAAACCGACAGTGAGTTAGTCATTGAGGAAAGCGGCCGATCAGTCCATTTAACAGCTGTTTTAGGTAGCCAAAGCAGATTGTCTAACTCCAATGGGGAGCAAACCGTCTTTTCCAGATCCACCCATCTTTTCAATGCTGGGTTGGTCTGCCATTGTGTGAGTTGACACAATTGCGCCGCTTTATAGTAAGATAACAGGCAAGGTACCGCTAGGCCTCCTGATCGGGTGGTCCTTTTCATAATTGTCTTGTTTACTCTTGGTTTTTTCCCTCCCCAGATGAAGTTGGAGATTTCAGACTGAAGTGAGAGTATTTCCTTCAGTCTCAGTGGCACTGGTAGTCTGAAAGAGATATAGGATACGGGGGAGGATATTCATCTTTATACTATGTATCCTACCTATCCAGGAGATCCTCTGGGGCATCCACTTTCTCAAGTCCTCTTTCAATGTTCGAATCAATTTGGGATAATTTGCATCGTAGATGCCCTTGTAATCCTTAGTGATGTGGACTCCCAGGTATTTAATATTTTTTGGTTGCCAATTGAAATTGAAGTTCAGACTCAGTAATTTTTCAGTTTATTTTGGGAGGCTTATATTCAGGGTCTCAGATTTGGTTTGATTTATTTTAAATCCTGATATTCTATTAAATTTCTCTAACAGGTCAAATAGGTTCGGCAGAGAGGTAAGGGGTTTAGAAATCAATAGCAAGATATCGTCAGCGTACAGGGCAACCTTATGGGATTGCGAGTGTATAGTAATCCCTGAGATATTCCGGTTCTTACGGATCCGCGCCGCCAGAGGTTCCATGCACAGGGCGAATAAAAGGGGAGATAATGGGCACCCCTGACGTGTGCCACGTTTAATTTGGAATGTGTTTGACGGGAAGCCCTGGTGGAGGACCCTAGCAGCAGGGCCAGAGTATAGCGACATTATCGCGCCACTCACCTGTTCCCCGAAGCCGAAGGCCCCAAGCGTTTGTTTTAAGTATGGCCAGTCAATCCTGTCAAACGCTTTTTCTGCATCCAGACTCAACATCATAACTTGTAATTTCTTGTTATTGGCTATCTCTATCAGATCAATGATTCATCGGGTGTTGTCCGCAACTTGTCTATCTTTAATAAAGCCGACTTGATCTGGATGTATAAGTCTGGGCAGGATGTGACTCAATCTATTGGCCAGTAATTTGGCGTAGATTTTAATATCTGTATTGATTAGAGAGATTGGTCGATAACTTTTGCAATCCTGCGGATCTTTTCCAGTTTATAAATCAGTGATATAGACGCCTGGAGCATCTGCTCCGGAAACGGGGCTCCTGCTAATACCGCATTAAACATTCGGAGCAGCCATGGGGCCAGGTTCTTACTGAACTTCTTATAGTAAAGCTCCGAGAAGCCATCTGGGCCGGGGGCCTTTGAAGGCTTTAGGTCTGTGATGACCTGGGATAGCTCGTCTAATGTGAAATCTGCCCCCAAAACCTCTCTGTCCAGCTCACTCAGCCCCGCTAGGTTGGAGCCTGCCAGAAAATCTTCTACAGCTCTTGAGGTTTTGGAATTATGTGCCACTTTCTCCCCATTATACAAGTTTTCATAGAATAGTTTAAATTCCTCGACTATGTTTTTTGGGTTGGATGTGGTGGCTCCGGTCTTTAAACGGATTGCCTGTATGTTATAGTTTGACTGTCTGGTTTTTAATTTGCGTGCTAGCATGGTATCTGGCCTGTTTGCCTTTTCATAGTATTTCCTCTTTGACCAGCTCAGGGATTTGTCTGCCTGAGAGGCCATCAGTAGATTGAGTTCAATTTTGGTATTCTTTATCTCTGTTAAGACCTGGGGGTCAGTTCTTTTTTTGTGCCTTGATGTAAGGGTATGTAATTTGGTTTGGAGCGCCATAATCTTGCTGTTTCAGTCTCTCTTCCTTCGGGCCGCTATTCCAATTAGTGTGCCCCATATGGTTGCCTTATGGGCTTCCCAGAGAGTGAAATGCGAACTCACCGAACCATAATTTATAGTAAAGAATTGGTTAATCTCCTCACCTACAGAGCCACATATGTCTGGGATTTTTAAGAGTGACTCATTAAGCTTCCAGTTTGCGCCAGGACTATCAGAGCGAATTTGATTGCACCTCAGCTCTATTGGCGCATGGTCAGACCATGAAATGTCATGGATCCCTGCGTGGGAGACCAAGGGGACCAGTCTGCTAGAGATGAAGAAGTAGTCGATTCTGCTATATGCGTCATGGGGATGAGAGTAGAAGGTATAGTTTTTCTCTGTGGGGTGGAGTTCCCTCCATATATCAGTTAGCTGATTTTTTTTGAGGCCTGTCTTTAAGGAATCCAGTACCTTCCTCCGGCAATTCCTAGGTACGCCAATCCTATCCATTTTCGGGTTTAATGTTAGATTAAAGTCTCCAGCTAGGATAATATGGCCTTTGGCTACTTGATGTAGTTTCTGAAAAAAAACCCTGAAGAAGTCGTGACATTGCTCGCAAGGAGCGTAAATTGAGGCCAGTGTTATCGGTTGTTCTTGTATTATTCCTACTACGATCAGGAATCTGCCTTCACTATCCCTTCTGAGTGTCTCTAATGTAAAAGGAACTCTATTAAGGAAGAGAATGCCGACCCCTCTTTTTTTCTCAGCAGCAGACGCTAGATAAAATTGTGAGAATTGTTTGTCTAAATACTTAGGAGAGCTGCTGCGGCTGAAATGGGTTTCCTGGATTAGCATAATATCAACCTGCTTCCCTTTATAATCTGTAAATGCTACTTTCCTTTTCGTGGGGCTATTAAAACCCTTAACGTTGTTAGATATAATATTTATGTCTATTTACATGGTGTTATATTTGGGCGGCTTCCTATTATAATACTGTGGTTATATTTTCTATCCCAATATTGTAGAGCGGCATTTGGGTGTATTCTTTTAATCCCAAAAGGAGAGAACCATTGTATCCCCCCAGCGGGGGGGCTCCGCGCCCCGGGAGGGGAGAGGGCAAGGGGTGGAGGGGGTGGGGAAGGAACGCCAAAGTGCAAAAAAGAAAAAGGTATAGAGCCGTGTCTGGACTGAGCCAGAGTCGGCTCTCCTGCCCTACGGACTGGACAGCTACCTGGCACCTTTGGAAGGGGCGACCAAGCATTCTTAGGGCTGTCCTCTGTAGGGCTAATCGGCTCCCATGGACTTACTCCATGAGACACCTCTTGAGGCGCAGACGAACTAACAGAGTTAGTTCACACCGGCAATTTTCCACTAGGTGGAGTGAAATGAACTGTGGCACAGTGTGTGTATAGTGCAACTCAACTAACTGGGTTAACCTTAACTTAACTTTAGCTCAGCAGCTGCGTCTGGATGCCCAGAGATCTCCCGCTGACCAAAGGACACTGCCTCCGCCATTGTTGCCTCACCTCTCCTACCCTCACCCTGACCCCAATCCCGCTCCGAAGCAGCCCCTGTCAGTGAGTGTAGGGTTAAGCAGGGGTCCTTGTCGTAGCCGGGCAGAGGTGTGCAAGATCTGGGTCTCATCATGGGTATCTCCGAGCCTCCAGCCCCGCCGCCCGCTGAGGTAACAAAGAGACAATGCAATGTAACATAACTTATCTATCTAAGATGCATATAATTAAGCAACAAGTCCAAGCTTGATATAGACCAGACCAATCATGGAAAGCAGTTCCACCCCCTCCCCCTGATATCCCTTTGTGACCTATTTCACCAGTACTGCAGCATCTATTAGCCAAGTCAGTGCTCATTTCCCTGTCGGCCTTTCACATATACGTACCCTGTCTGGCCTCAACTCTCCCTTAAGCTATATCTGCATAGCAAATGACCTATCAAGCCAGCGCCCGTAGCATCCCAGGGGAACATACCTGCACATTAAACTCGCGGACCCTGCTAGTGGCTCATTTCCCCGTGCACCCCTTACTCTAAGACTCAGGGGCCCGTCCTCTATGATTTCTCATTCCCCTACGCTCCCCTGACATCTGCCCGGGGCGTATAACCTGCAGGTAGAGAATTCCAATCCCTCCTCCCCCTGGGCTTCTCATAACTAAAGTAGTAGATAGAGAAAATGTGGGCACTGCAATCACTGGATGTCGAGGCTGATGTTGGATAGTAAATATTATTTTATTAAGGCAAGATAGCCAAATCTAAAACGGGATACTCTGTGCTTTTTAGATTTGGCTATCATGCCTTAATAAAATAATATTTACTATCCAACATCAGCCTCGACATCCAGTGATTGCAGTGCCCAAATTTTCTCTATCTACTACTTTCATTGCTGCATTTGGAGCACGCTTAGGGACGGCATACTATCTATTCCCATACCTTTGGGTTGGGGGAACTGCTGACGGAGTGAATTGCAATAAGGAGTGACCAAAGCAGTCCTCGTGGGGAGCGGGTTCCGGCCAACGGATACCGGCGAGAGCGAGTCGCGGACCGATGACGTCATAGCATCGCCATTTCCCGTTGCGGGACCACTTCGGAGGAAGAGGTCCTAAGTGCTGCCGGAGCCCCTCGAGTGACCGACCGCCCTGCACTCTGGATTATCTACATTGAAGACATCCACGTTCAGCTAAGTGTCCTCCTCTTTCTTTACTTGCCATGCCATTATATCATCTGTTCATGGAGGCCTCCGTTATATACCGTGTAAGGGGTATAGCACGGCATTTATTCTCATAGTGCCAGTACCAGACACGGAGAGGCTCATTTGGCTATATATCATCATGCTCTGGGGGGACACACTGGATTGTTGGTTACATTATAGATGGCCATCTATCTCTGCCCTGGCACTACCCACCAATTATATTTCAGATTGCCGTCCCATCACTTTATTTACATATGGTCCAATATTTCTACCACGTCCACTGTTTTTGATTAGAGCATACTTAGGGGAGCTTCTCTCCCCATTTTCTTGTTCTCATAACTAAAGTCGGGGCTGTGTCCCCGCTTCCCAAGCTGATCGAGGACACTCTCCTCCGTCCCGGATGTGCACTGTCCCAGCCTTTGCCACTACAGAAGTTCTCTGCTTTCCGGGGTTCCCGTGATCAAGCGGAAGGGCCCGATGGAACTTCAACGTTGCGTCGTATAGCTGTCATAAATGCTGTGGCGCCTCCTCCTCTCCGTTCGCGCCACTGGCATCTGCGAAGATGGCTGCCGTCCTCTGCTGCCTGCAGTTCCCGAAGGTGACCACCAGGGGGGGCGATGCGATATCCTCTATGGCCGGCTATTGTATTGTATGTCTTTATTTATATAGCGCCATTAATGTAAATAGCGCTTCACAGTAGTAATACATGTGGTAATCGAATAAATAACAGATAATATAAATAACAGATCATGGGAATAAGTGCTTTAGACAAACATAACATTAAGGAAGAGGAGTCCCTGCCCCGAGGAGCTTACAATCTAATTGGTAGGTAGGGAGAACGTACAGAGACAGTAGGAGGGAGTTCTGGTAAGTGCATCTGCAGGGGGCCAAGCTTTATGTATCATGTGTTCAGAATGTTCACAGTGCTATTCGTATGCTTCTTTAAGCAAGTGTGTCTTAAGGTGGGTCTTAAAGGTGGATAGAGAGGGTGCTAGTCGGGTACTGAGGAGAAGGGCATTCCAGAGGTGTGGGGCAGTCAGTGAAAAAGGTTTAAGGCGGGAGAGGGCTTTAGATAAAAAGGGGGTAGAAAGAAGACATCCTTGAGCAGAACGCAAGAGCCGGGATGGTGCATAGCGAGAAATTAGAGCTGAGATGTAAGGAGGGGCAGAAGTGTGTAAAGCTTTAAAAGTGAGGAGAAGAATGGAGTGTGAGATGCGGGATTTGATTGGAAGCCAGGAGAGGGATTTCAGGAGGGGAGATGCTGAGACAGATCTAGGAAAGAGTAGAGTGATTCTGGCAGCAGCATTTAGGATAGATTGTAGGGGCTATGTTTTCTGTGGGTGGGAAAAGGGGTAATGTCTCCTATAACTGCTTAATTGGTCTTGATTGAAGGTGACAAGCTCGTTTTTTCACTTGCTGGCAGCTGTAGGGGCTCCCACTCTGCTCCAGGACGTCTCCAGCGCTGGATCTGTCTCCGAATCAAGGTGAGGAGGCTGAGAGGGACCAGGGCTAGGTTTTTTTTTCAGGAGACCCAGTTTTTTGAGGAAAGCATCTCCATCTTCCGCTCTCTTCAAGGTATTTGCGACCCCATTCTTGATCACCAGGAGGGCGAACGGAAACAGCCAGTGATACTTTATCCCCTTGTCCTGCAGGATCTTGGTGACCGGACCCAGATTTCTGCATCTGGAGAGGGTACCACGAAATCCAAGGATTGCAGCGGAGTACAGCTGAAGAAGGGGACCAGCACCATCAATGAGGAGTTAAAAACGAAGATTTATTGGTACATGGTATGGGGGGGAGACAAAACACACTCTGACGCGTTTCAGGCTGGGATGCCCTTTATCAAAGACTTGCCATCAAGACTTTGGACACCTCTTCACCTAAATTATATGTTAATGATTATCCCTGCTATCAATCGCACTGGGTCCAATACCTGATATAGCTTTATTTTATTCCTCCTTACCTTGGCTATACATTGATACTAATTGCCTACATATGTATCCAACATGCTGAAGCGCTGCTTCTGGGATTTTTATCCTGCTTTTTTACTCGTCTGGAGAGGGTAGCAGGTGAGAGGTCCTGGTATATCTGGAGCTTGATCCCTTCAAACTCCATAGATCTCGCCTCCCTGGCTATCTGGCAGATGGAATCTTTGATTCTATAGAAATGGAAACGCACGATAATATCTCGTGGGGGGTCTCCCGCCTGCGGCTTAGATGTTAGCGCTCTATGGCACCTATCAAGGTGCAAGTCCTGCGCCGTTTTATCAGGGAGCAGATGCTCCAGCCAGATGCACAAAGTCCTCTGGATCGTTAACGGCTTCTGGGACCCCCCTGATGCGTACATTGTTTCTACGATCCCGATTCTCAGCATCCTCCTGCTTATCTGAGATCTCTCTTATCTTGTCCTCCAACCGGGATACCACTTTATTAGTCTGTTGCAAAGCCCTCGTGTTGTCATCCATTTTATTTTCCAGGGCCGCAGTCCATTCCACCAGTCCGTCTAAGTCCCTTCTCAGGTCCCACAGCTCTCTGCGGAAGAAATGTTTCATTTCCCGGAGGTCTTTCCTGGTGACCAGTTCTTGATCATCCGCTCTCTGTACCGGTCTCTCGCTGTCAGAGTCCGATTGCATGTTGAGCGCGGGTAAATCGGAACCACTTGCTGCCACCGATGTATTTTTGTTAAAATAAGCCGTGACCGAGGGGTCCTTTTGCTTGGATTTAGCCCTGGTTGGCATCCCTGAGTGTTCCGGTTGAAGAATCTGGCTATGGGAGGGCTGTAAATTTACTATGAGTGCCACTTTTATTCAATATTTGTGCCGGTGTGAGAGGAGATAGTAAACTAGACTTCCATTCACTCTGGCTTCGCGCATGCGCCCTCCCATGAATGTTATTTCAAGCGGATAACCAGCTTAGCTGGCAGCAACCAATTAGAAAGGGCTGGAACAATGTTTTGTCTGTCTCCTGACAGGAGTAGGCATTTCATTTTATGAGTTTGTTTCTTAAAGTGACGGTGTCCGAAATATTGAGTCACTGATATGAGTAAACTGCTGATGGTTAAATGGCTGAGTGCCTCCAATGCAGTGATTCTCAACCAGACTACGTGGAACCCTGGGGATCTGTGGAGCAGTCCCAGGGGTTCCGCCTGGCCAACCGCATTCACTGCTGCCCCTGGCTCTCCTCCTCCCTCCTCTCTCCTAGGAGTGCACGTGCAGTCCTCGCCGATTCAAGCCTCCTGCGGTATGGGATGGGAGAGAGCTTTGCCTGTGAGCTACGAGGCAGGGGGGAAGGGGATCCGTGGAGAGTAGAGGCTGCTGCTTCTGCTGTAATCTTTGTATGACAGTGTGACTACATGTGTGTGAGAGAAGGAGAGGGAGAAGGGGAGGAGAGAGAGAATGGGGGGGAGAGAGAGAATGGGGGGGAGAGAGAGAGGAAGGGGAGAGAGAAGGGGGGGAGAGAAAGAGAGGAGGGGGAGAGAGAGAGAAGGGGGAGAGAGAGAGAGAGAGAGAGAAGGGGAGAGAGAGAGAGAAGGGGGAGAGAGAGAGAGAGAATGGGGGAGAGAGAGAGAGGAGGGGGAGAGAGAAGGGGGAGAGAGAGAAGGGGGGAGAGAGAGAGAAGGGGGGAGATAGAGAGAAGGGGGTAGAGAGAGGAGAGAGAGAAGGGGGGGAGACAGAGAGCGAAGGAGGGGGAGGGAGAGACAGAGAGAGAGAGTAGAGAGAAAGGGGAGAGAGGAGGGAGAAAGGGAGAGATAAGGAGGGAGAAAGGGCGAGAGGAGAGAGGAAGGGAGAGGAGAGAGGAAGGGAGAGGAGAGAGGAGGGAGAGAGAGAGGGGCCGATCGATCCGTGGGGGGTGATGTGAGATACAGGAGGGGGTGATGTTTAAACCAAAATCATTACAAAATATATACACATTGTTTATTCAAAAGTATGAGTTAATTATTATTTATTACCCCTACTGCTTTACACGTCTATTTTGTAATTACGAAATACTTAAAGGGTTCCTCCAAACAAAAAAGGTTGAGAATCACTGCTCCAATGTGTATTTGTTAAAGCTGCAGTCCCCTACTGGGATGAAATAAAACAGGCAGAAGCCTGAGTTACGCACTATAATGCTACGTGTTATCCTTCTGTTTCTCTAAATAATCCTAGAAGACTGTTGTGAAGATCACCGACAGGCATCAGCGCTACAAAAGAGGGGCGTCTGTCATAATATAAATATATCCTATAAAAAGACTAAGTGCACAATCTATCACAATGAAACAAGAAAATGTACCATTAAATGCTGCCACAGTGTAGGAACTATACACAATAGTACTATATCTTATACTATATTAGTGAAAGCACTGTATGCCTGCCTGCCTGCCTGCCTGGATGTCCGGTGTCCCTAGGGGAAATCTCATTGGTCCCTTGGGCCGCCCCCGCACACCTCTCATTGGCCTGAGGTGGAGGCACACCTCTCATGGGCCTGAGGCGGAGTGACGGGCGGGCCAAACACACCCACACACACCCACACTCACTCTCTCTCTCTCCACCCTCCTTAACGGCTGACACACACACACACACACACACACACACACACACACACACACACACTCTCTCTCTCTCCACCCTCCTTAACGGCTGACACACACACACACACACACACTCTCTCTCTCTCCACCCTCCTTAACGGCTGCCCGGCCTTGACCCCCCCTCCCGCCCTTCCCGGCCGCTGGCCCGCAACAACGGAACCCCCCCTATCACCACTCCACGGGACCTCAATATCACCCTCTCCCCCGGTGCTCCCTCTCCCCCGGTGCTTCCCCCCCCCCCAGAGCACCCTCTCTCCCGGTGCTCACCCTCTCTCCCGGTGCTCCCTCTCCCCCGGTGCTCCCTACCCCCCCCCTCCTCCCCCCCGAGCACGCTGTCGCCGCTCTCACCTTCAGGCCTAGAGGCCGCGCCCCCAGCTCCCCATCCCCGCGCGCGCTGCTCCCGCTCTCTCAGTCGGGAGCTGTACAGGCCGCGGCCCACACCACCACCTAACCTGAGCGTCTCAGCTCCGCATCGCCGTGGGAAACGGAGACCGCCGAGGAACCCGAGGAGGAGGAGGAGCGCGGAACGGTGCGAGGTAAGTAACCGCATGGGAAGGGATCTTTCACCCCCCCGGCCCGGCGCTTCACCCCACCCGGCCCTTCACCCGGCCTGGCGCTTCACCCCCCCGGCCTGGCCCTTCACCCGGCCCGGTGCTTCACCCCCCCCGGCCTGGCCCTTCACCCGGCCCGGCGCGTCACCCCCCCCCCCCGGCCTGGCCCTTCACCCGGCCCGGCGCTTCACCCCCCCCGGCCTGGCCCTTCACCCCCCCGCCCTTCACCCCCCCGCCCCTTCACCCCCCCCCCGCCCTGGCCCTTCACCCCCCCCGCCCTTTCACCCCCCCCCGCCCTGGCCCTTCACCCCCCCCCGGCCCTGCCCTTCGCCCCCCCCCCCGGCCATGCCCTTCGCCCCCCCCCCCGGCCCTGCCCTTCGCCCCCCCCCCCGGCCCTTCGCCCCCCCCCCGGCCCTTCGCCCCCCCCCTCCCTCCCTGCCCTTCGACCCCCCCTCCCTGCCCTTCGGCCCCCCCCATTCCCTGCCCTTGGCCCGCCCCCCCTCCCTGCCCTTGGCCCCCCCTCCTGCCCTTCGGCCCCCCCCCTCCCTGCCCTTGGCCCCCCCCCCTGCCCTTCGCCCCCCCCCCTCCCTGCCCTTCGCCCCCCCCCTCCCTTCGCCCCCCCCCCCCGCCCTCCCTTCGCCCCCCCCCCGCCCTCCCTTCGCCCCCGCCCTCCCTGCCTTCGCTCCCACCCTCCCTGCCCTTCGCTCCCACCCTCCCTGCCCTTCGCTCCCTGCCCTTCGCCCCCACCCTCCCTGCCCTACACACGTATACACACGTATACACACGTACACACACACGTATACACACGTACGCACATGTATACACACTTACACACACACGTATATACACACACACACGTAGCACATGTCGACACACACGCGTAGACACACACACGTATACACACACATACGAGTACACACACACACGTATACATACACACGTAGACACACGTATACACGCAGGCACACGTAGACACGCAGGCACACGTAGACACGCAGGCACACGTAGACACGCAGGCACACGTAGACACGCAGGCACACGTAGACACGCAGGCACACGTAGACACGCAGGCACACGTAAACACACAGGCACACGTAGACATGCACACACACGCAGACACACGCAGACACACGTAGACACGCACACACACGTAAACACTCACGTATACACACGTACACACACACGTATACACACACACGTAGGCACACACGCGTAGACACACACACGTGCACGTAGACACACACACATGCACGTAGACACACACGTGCACATAGACACGTACACACACACACGTATACACACACACACACATACACACGTAGACACACGTGTACACACACGTATACATACACACGTAGACACACGTAGACACGCACACGCGCATAGACGCGCGCGTAGACATGCAGACGCGTGCAGACACGCGCACGTAGACACGCACACGCGCACGTAGACACGCACACGCGCACGCGCACACGTATACACACACGTATACATACTGTGACAAACGCCCCTCTTTTGTAGTGCTGACGTCTGTCTGGGTTCTTCCCGACACAGTCTTTTAGGGTTAATTATACAACAAACAGGATCATGCAAAGTATTATGCTGCTTAACTCAGGCTTCTGCCTGCTTTATTTTCATCCAAGTAAGGTACTGCAGCTTTAACATGTGAAGGTTAGAGGTACTCAGATACTTTCATTCAGCAGTTCACATATTTCAGTGTTACAATATTTCCCACACTGTTATTTCAAGAAATAAAACCAAAATCATATAAGCAAAATCCTATCCCTTTCAGGGATCTAACTACACATCATAATCAGTCTCTCTAACAGCTGCTGGCCAACTAAACTGGTTCCCCAGCTTAAAACAATGCTCTCTCATTTAGGGTCACAAAATACAGCACAGTCTTTTAGCAACAGCAGTAACCATTTGTTTTGTCTTATCTGTTTGTGGTGTCCAGGCAAATCCTCTGGTACTGTGATACGTGGAGGGGCCGTCAACCCCGACACTGGAAACAGGGGAGCAGCGATACCCCCAGCCTCCAGGCTCTAAGGAGAGAGAGTCAAATGCAAAACCTCTCTGCTCTAAATACCTGTGCATGTGATTAGAAGAGCAGGTGAGGGAGAACTAGAGCCATTGTAATCTGTGGTCTGGATTTTCCATCCAGCTGCCCGAGTTAATGGGAAGCTGTGGAACGGATCATTTTTTAACTATTCCTGCACTTTCTGCTCTAAAATGGGGCAGAAAGCTGCCTAACATCTTTGGACTATGTCACATATCCCCCTCCCCAGCTCACACCTTGGGGTGAGCGGCCATGGACCTCACTGGGGTGAGCGTCCTACCTGAAATACTTGAGCTAACTCCTCAGTACAATATTAAGTATTCACATGACACGAATATGAACTTCATTATATATTTACCAACCGAAAAGGGCATTTTTTTTTTCTATATTGTAAGCTACCACTATTTTTTTTTTCTTATACTACAGCCTTGTCATCTTAAGGGCCATCAACCCTGTATATTAATTTGTAGTTTTACCTACATTTTCAATGAAGAGAAAAAAAAATACAACATTGCAATATTTACAAAAATGCTTTTCTAAAGGCATAGTATAGCATATACTGTAGTAGTGACATAGTCCACTCGTATAACATAAACATCGGTCAGTTCCCAAACATTTTTCCTTTTTTTTTTTTTTTTTTTTTTTCTTGACTTCCAGTCCATTACACCCTCTGACTTTATTTCAACACCCGCTGCAGCCTGCAAATGACTGGACTGTTTCTTCAGCCACTGACGAGACCCTCGGTCCGGATTCTCCTTGGCTCCACAGTGTGGTCCAGAGTGGCGAGATCTGGAACTATTCAGGCGCCGTGTTGACCTTCGTTGCTTTTTCTTTTCAATCTTTGAATTCCCTTTTGGGGCCATTACCAGGCCTTTGCGTTTTGAAGACCTAGTTGCCTCTGTACAAACGTAGTCCATATTAACAACGTCATCAGGATCTGTCAACAAGTTTGTGTTTTCAGGAACTGCCACCCACTTGGCTAAAACATCTTCTGTGGTGGCCTGGCTGCGTTCACTAGTTTGATAATCTTCTGGACAACGTAAATGAAATTGAGGATCTGGATTTTTGAATCCCAGATCAGGGAGAATATTCTCAGGAGGGTGCCTATCTGTTTCTGGAATAACAGCAGCACAATCAAAGTCAATTCTTTCTCCTTCCTCTTTGTCATCAGTGAGGACATTGACTTTAAGTGTATAGGAACGTACAGCTTGCTTGGTTAGGAGGTAGGATTGATAGCCCGACTGAACCACTGTAGCAGCTTCTCCCATATCCTGGTAGTGTCTTTGTTGCTGTCCTTTATTTCTTTTTCCACTCAGTGCAGCTGCTAATTCAACTTCTTTGGAGTTGAGTTGCGACTCCATGTCTGTCATTTGTTTCAGAGCAAAGTTTAACTCTGTTTCATTTTTTCTCTTCTTGACCTGCAGCTGCAGGTGCTCCTCTCGGGTCTTGTTCAGCACCAGCAGCAGCCGGGCCCCCTCATTTGCCGTGTGGTCCAGCTGCTTGTGGATATCAGCCATCTCGTTTGCATAGCGCAATGTCAGGCAGACCACCTGACGGACGGACACCTCCTCCATTTCGGCGCACTGTATCTCGCGCTCAGCCATCTGCTTCTGCAGCTCTTCCTGTATTTCTAGCTTTTCCTGGATCAATTGCTTCTCCACTTTTGCTGCTTGGTGAAGCTTCTTATCACCTTCACTGATCTGGTCAGTCAAGTCTGAATTTTTCTGTTTCAGAATTACATTCTCTCTCTTTACAGTCTCTAAATTACTCAGGGCATTCTCATAGGTTTCTTTCAATATTCCCAGCTCTGTGTTCAGACCGTGGCCCTCCAGGAGTGAGTTTTGCACCTCTGTGCTGAGCGTGTGAACCTCTTGCAGAGCCTTCCCGTATTTCTGTTTTAGGATAGCAATCGATTTGTCAGACTTAATCTGTTTTTCCTCTATGGTGGCAATTACGGTGTTGGCCTTTTTCAGACTAGTCGTCACCTCTTCCAGCTCACTCCGTAAGAGAGACTCTGTTTTCTTCAAAGTCTCGTGCTCTTGTAAAGCTGGAAGTATACACCTCTGTAACTCGGAGTTCGCTTCTCGCTCCTTGTTCCAACATTCTCGCACCTTATTGTTAGATTCTTGTTCCTTCTTCCAACATTCTCGCTCCTTCATCAATCCCTGCCGCAGGACTTCATAATCATGGCGGGCAGCTTGGAGTGCAGAAACCAAAGCCTCTTTATCCTGGTTCAAGGATTCAGCTTCCCTTTTCTCCTCCTTTTCCTTTGCCACTGTTCCCGTGACAATTCTGCTAGTCACTCCGGTCTGCAGCACATCTCGGCGCCTTTCTGACGCATGTCCTGACAGCGCAGGTTCAAGTGGCTCGGTCACTTCCCCTGTGACTTGAGGAACAGTTTTCTTTTTCTTCTTCTTTCTTTTTGCTTTATTAGCTCCAGAGATATCAGTGGTACTGGGCACACACTCACTGGTATCAGCTTCCACATCTTGTTTGCACTCACAGGGCGTTGCTTGCTTTTGCAGCCGTTTGTCTTTGAAAATTTTGGGGCACACATCTTCCATGTGACCTACTTCAGGACAGGTCCAGCATACTAAATTCATCTGTAGGTACGGCTCTCTTCCCGGGGCCACATACGAGTCGTCGTCATCATTATCGTATGGCCTGAAGGGACACTGTTTTTCATGATTACGTGCATTACAAAACAAACATTTCACGTCGGCCATTTTAGAAACCCGGCAGGGACAATTTGCTAGCTGCAATTTCACTCACTTCAGCAACTTACATACAGCACTTGCTAGCTGCAAATTCACTCACTTCAGCAAAAGGCATTAGCTTTACAAACAGCACTTGCTAGATGCAATTTTTTTTTTTCTTCAGCAAAACATTTTGGTTTTCTGTTTGGGTTCAGGGTGCTATTGCATCCACACTTCGCACATTCTCTGTGTATGCTAGAAGCACAACTGATATACACAGTGGGACAGACTTCACTCATAGCATCTGTACTTTAGTTCAGCTGGGCGGCCATTTTAAACCCCCGCATTTATTTGCAAACCCACAGACTTTTTAGTGTCGACCCGCATTCTCCACCATATGTGACAAACGCCCCTCTTTTGTAGTGCTGACGTCTGTCTGGGTTCTTCCCGACACAGTCTTTTAGGGTTAATTATACAACAAACAGGATCATGCAAAGTATTATGCTGCTTAACTCAGGCTTCTGCCTGCTTAATTTTCATCCAAGTAAGGTACTGCAGCTTTAACATGTGAAGGTTAGAGGTACTCAGATACTTTCATTCAGCAGTTCACATATTTCAGTGTTACAATATTTCCCACACTGTTATTTCAAGAAATAAAACCAAAATCATATAAGCAAAATCCTATCCCTTTCAGGGATCTAACTACACATCATAATCAGTCTCTCTAACAGCTGCTGGCCAACTAAACTGGTTCCCCAGCTTAAAACAATGCTCTCTCATTTAAGGTCACAAGATACAGCACAGTCTTTTAGCAACAGCAGTAACCATTTGTTTTGTCTTATCTGTTTGTGGTGTCCAGGCAAATCCTCTGGTACTGTGATACGTGGAGGGGCCGTCAACCCCGACACTGGAAACAGGGGAGCAGCGAT